>NC_050520.1:28585655-28596446 GCF_002922805.2 Oryzias melastigma
TGAAAAGACTTTTATTGGAGTGTTGCTTGATTAAATAATGTTGTATTTATTTATATAATTAAGAACAGTTTGGGCTTCCATAGTTTTTATTCCCGCGGTCTAATTGATTGTTTGTGTCTTTGTAAATTGCAGGTGTTGTTAATATTGAATAATCCCCGTTTCTCTCCGTTGCATTCTAATGTAATTTAATACTGCTGTCGCACAATGAAAGATTAATCCTTTTGTTTCTGAAGAGTCCCTCTTGTTTTTGGTCTTTTATGTTTGATAGCAATTATGAAAATTTGCATTAGAAGTACGGATTTCTTTAATTTTTAATTTTTTTTATCTTCCCGCACTCTGTGCAGGAGCAGAGCCCCATCAACACCACACCCCTGGCCATGATGCAGGAGCCGCAGGAGGTGGTGGAGGAGACGGTCACCATAGAGGAGGATCCCGGAACCCCCACTTCTCACGTCTCGGTGGTCACGTCTGATGATGGAACTACGCGACGAACAGAAACTAAGGTGAGGCAGGAAGTGTGCTTTGCTTTTTACACACTCTTGCATTGATTTTTAAAAAGATTCTAATTTTTAGAGTAGCAAAAAAAGATTAAATCTGCTTTTGGATTATATATCTTGCCATTACATGTTAGAAAGACACCTGAGAAGAGTTGCATTGTTGTGTTTTAAGGATCACTGTCAACTCATTCCAAGAAAACCCCACTAAGTATATTATCCATTTCAATTTATATTCAAATTATGGATTTGGATTACCGCTGCCAAGAAACACACTTCTGCTCCCTGATTTCCGTTCTTAAGAACTCTAAATCCCACAATTCTAATACCCAAAGTGGCTTCAGATCCCTCACGTAGCATTACTTATGCAACATAATAATGATCGATTCTACTATCCTCTGGATTCATCCTGTACTCTGTTGTTTCTCTGTAAGGATTTGTCAACAAACACGAAGGTGAGTTTACTTTTATACCACGATAGCTTTTGTAACCCTGCTGAGTTTTAATATGCACACATGAAGCGGCAGTAGCAGCACACATCACATTCTGCATAATCGCAAACTAAACACAAGCCCTTTTCTCCATAGTCCTTTTGTTTAGGCCACCGCTTGCTGCTTTCTGCTCACTGAGTAGAACACACTGTTGTTGCATGTCTATTTCTCTCTTTGTAAAATCAGTTTTCACTTGTAACTAATCATGAACATTTTGTGTGACAAGTGAAATTGATTACACAAAAAGTCCCACTCCGACTTTTCCCACATACACACACACACACACACACACACTCCGGTGGGGTGGTTAAGCATTATTATAAGCATTATTTTCTGTCCGTTTTTGTAGATGTGGTCTCAAGACTTCTTTTTTTTCCTTTATTTTTTTACTTTATACTGATCCGAAAAATGATCCGACCCTTGAGTTTTGTGATCCGTTACAACCCTAGACTGGATGCATTTGGTTAGCTTAAAGTAAACCAGTTCGTTTCTCCTGATAATCGGATTGAGCTCCGGTTCACTCTGAGATTCCTCAGTCTGAATACAATCCACTCTCAGAGTGGAATAACTGGACCAAAATTGTCACCGTACCCGGTGGTCAAGTGATAGAAACAAAGTAGGAATGAAACAAAATCTAAAGCAACGATTGTTGTCATCAAACAGGAAAAAGGGTCCAACTGATGACTCGTTAGTCTTATTGCACATTTTTCTGTGTCTCCTTACTTGGCATGCGCCCGGCGCAGCTGTGATGTTATACTAAAAGCTTTTTAACAGAATTCTCTTAAAAACAATTTCCTGACTCCACAACAATCAGACACAGCAACTCATTGAAATGTGGTTAGAAGAATGCAGGCTCATGAAAACAACTTTTAACATGATACACATTGCTTTTCACTGTTTTCCTGACAATCTATCTGTCATAAACGCTGATCATCCTATTTTCATAGCCGTCGTCTTGCAGCAGTAAAAGTGTTTTAACTGACGTTGATACAGACGTTCAAAATCATTCAGCAAACATTTCAAAAAGTGAACTATCCTGACAAGGATTGCAAAGCGCAGGACTTCCATAACTTCCATCTCTTGTTGCTGTTCCTCGCCCTCATAATTCCTGGCCAATGAGTGAGGAGGTCTTTACAAGCTTTGTCTGACGGCAGTTTGAATACAGACCAAACGCAAGGTTCAGGACTCTATCCGAAACAAATTATGCAGACTCAGTCCAGAACAAATGATTTTTTTCAGTATGATTACACCCTAAAATAGTTACCTGGAGGAAATATTCTGCAACCAACAAGTTTAATTATCTGATTGATTGAAAGTGTTACTTTTCACTGTTAAATTCTAGAATAAATGGGGCTTTTTGTCAAAATCCAAATGTTTATGAGAGTCAAAAAATTGCACTGTTATTACTGTTTTTTAAACAAAAAAATGCTTTATTTTTCGAAATTTTATTTCAAACTTGTATATCTGCATTATCTTGTAATCCTGCCGGTGGATTGCTCTTAGGTGAGTGTTGAATGTTTAAATATTCAAAGACAGACTTGATTACAAGCCTGTGCTGCTGCACTTTATACACAGATTTAGACACAGTTACAGTTGGCTGTTATCAAGACTTGCAGAGAAGTGGGGAGCGCCGTGTGGAGCTCTCACTCCAGGGACTGTGAAACTGTAATTAAAAAGCCTGGTCTAATCCCACATCAGGGAGGACCCATTGCTCTCCAGTCTGTTTACTGCAAGGGGATTGGCCACACACTCTCACACACTCGCAGGCTTTTAAGCACTGGCATAAAGAACTTGTTAGAAATTATGTACAACAGTAGACACGGCAAACAGCCACACTGATAAAGGGTTTTAAGAGAGGACAAGTAGAGAGGACAGTGTTCTACCCTCTTACGACATGCAAGACTTTTCTGAAAGTCACTTTGGGATAAAAACAAATTCATGCTTAGAGTAAGTTCTCACTCTCAAGTTGTCACATTTGACGTTTGGTTAAGGACCCCACTTTTTGACATTTTTGATGTACTGGCTGTTCCCAGGGCTGCACGGTGGCGCAGTGGTTAGCGCTCTTGCCTCACAGCGAGAAGGCCCCGGTTCAACTCCCGGCTGGGACCTTTCTGTGTGGAGTTTGCATGTTCTCCCCGTGCATGTGTGGGTTTTCACCGGGGACTTCGGCTTCCTCCCACCGTCCAAAAACATGCTTCATAGGTTAATTGGTGACTCTAAATTGCCCCTAGGTGTGAATGTGAGAGTGAATGGGTGTGTGATTGAGGCCCTGCGACAGACTGGCGACCTGTCCAGAGTGTACCCCGCCTTCGCCCATCAGTAGCCGGGATAGGCTCCGGCACCCCCGTGACCCCGACAGGGAAGAAGCGGACAAGAAGATGGATGGATGGCTGTTCCCATTAAATCAGGGGTCCTCAACCTCCAGGCCGTAAATGATAACCAGTCCAGTACTGCAACGCGTAGCGCACTGGTACCCAAACTATATACCGGTACCCTTACCCAACATTGGACCAGATGCTCTACCCGGACCAGACGTGAACTAGTACTGGCTTAACGTTAGGGTACCGGTACTGGGTTAGGATACTGGTACTGGACGCCTCCCAAGGACTAGTCCAGTCTTAGGGTTGTAGACCCTTGATTTTATGACCAGCCAGCACGTCAAAAAACCCAGAGTTGGGGACATCTAAAATGTCAAAAAGTGACACGAAATGGCTCTCAACCAATGTCAATATGTGACGTCTTGGGGATGAGAGTGTGTTGACCTTCTGGGCATCATTGTCACTTCCTTATCAAGCTACACCCGGCAATGCAGGTTCAACAAGCGTTTTGCGCCGCTTTTCTCCACTTCAGAATTCACTGGAATCATGTCTGTCGTGTAAACGGTTGAAACGTTATCATATGTCAAAAAGTGTGTTATTTAGGCGTGACTGGCGAAAGCTCAGGTGTTAAAGGGTCAATCGACATGTGACCCCACAATAGTGACCCCCAAAATGGCCTTTGTGGCAAGCAAACAACTATCAGGGGTTTTTGCTAAAGTTTGTCAGTTTTCGTAAACAAGCAGGTTTTACGACCTTATATCTGGTCAAAAAGGCAATGACCCACAAGGCTGTAAAAAGAGGCTTCAAATAGCCTCAAATGACCTTTGCACTCCCTGATTTTATAGGTTTTCTTTTTTTGTACCCTCTTCCTTTTTCTATCCCGTCATTTCTCAGTTTCATGTATGTGCTTTTGAACCCAAGTCTTTGGATGATGGTTTTCCACCATCCATCTGTTGAAAGAAAAAACACAGAAATTCCTATTGGGTTTTTGATCTACAGTCTTCAGTGGTAAACATGTTTCTTATGTTTCTTATGATTTAGAAGCAGCCATTACTTTAACATACAAGGGAGTGGAAAGAAAAGTGGCATCCTGATAGAATCAATGTATAAAACACATCTAATTGATGATATTGAACTACATTTAGTTGTTTATCTCTCCTCTATGAAACTTTCTTGTAAAAAAAAAAAAAAAAAAAAAAATGACCTTGTGGGTTTCTAGAGTAGATTTTATCATTTTGTCACCAATTCAAAGTAAGTTGGTTTTCAATGGGCGTTTAAATGAACGCATAATTACGTTTAGTTGCAGGCCTGTCCCAATATGTCATTTTTTCATACACTTGACCATCATTCAGCCCTCATTCCTGCTGGCAGAGAGTCTTAGTGGAGCACCGAACACTTAAGGATTTTTTTTTTTTTTAGAGTGGACCACACAATCAAACATTTGAACTATCTAACTCAAATGAAGCAGTCTGTAGGAAGCCAAACCATGCGGATTTTTGCTAAGTTTACCCCCCACACGCCCTGTGCCTTTATAATCACTGGCAGCTTAACAACATAAATTACTACTTCGCCTTGTCTCACCAATCCAGCATCAGTCTCTTTAAAGTGAGATGCTGCAGAGGTTGGAAAACCACTTGCAGTGCTTGTAAATTGGACAGTTCGACACCTGCTGCCGTTTCTTTCATTTGAACAGTTTGTAAACATCTAATGACTGTGTCTAACTGCGATGGTTTGAAAAATGTTTCTTATTGCTGTCTTTCACAGCCTTCAGAACTACAAAAGACTTGCTGAGAAATCTGAGACTGCTGGGTCTGTCCTGACTTACACGCTCTACCAGTTCAGTTTGTGTCCAGTTTAGCACACTTGTGCAAATTTCAGTGGCTGTGCTGCAGCTCGAGCCCCTCATCTCACCCTTGCGTGACAGTTTAACAGCTTTTGAACTTGAGCTTACATCAAAGAGACTCCTAAATCTGCCTGATGGTTCTCTTTGCAGCCCCGACAAATTGCCTAAAAAGTAGGGGTGTCCCGATCAGGGACTTTTTGGGCCCGATCTGATTCAAAGTCATTTGTTTTGAGTATCTGCCGATACCAAATCCTGATTGAATACTTTTGTAACACATTTTAAAAATAAATAAACTTAATAAACAGATTCAGGGTTTTCCCTATTTTTATTTATTATCATTATTTTATCACTTAACACTTAAACTGAGCAGTAAACATCACATTTTCAGCTTTATTACCACAGTAGTTATTTTTTTTAACTTTTATTTTGCTGTCAGAAAAGTAAAAAAGGCATGTCAAAGAACAGCTCGGGTCCTAAGGAGTTAAATCAAAAAGCTAGCAGTTAGCTAGTTAGTAACTGCTAAGTCTGGCTTTTGGCAGCATGAAGGGAGCTTAACATTTAAAAAAAGCAAACAAAAATAACCCACTAAAAAAAAAAAAAAAAAAAAAAGCATCTTTAGGTTGTTGTTTGCATCAAGACAATTAAAGAATAGAGACACTTGATGTCGGTTTAAATAGTTTTGAAAAGCTTGACTGAACTGTTTTTGTTAGCTTCCTGCTTGAACTGTTGCTGTATTCTGCTGCGGTTTACAGTAATATGTCGTGATCCGTTCATGATTTGCAGACTTCTAGTGGAGTATCTATCCAGAATAATAAGCTTGAAATATAAAGTGCTGATCATAATAAAGATAAATTAAATATCTGACACTGATCAGGAGACAACATTCCATGCTGATCAACTATGTGATTTGGCCAGATTTTTACGATCATGTGATTGGATCGGGACATCCATGCTCAAAAGTTGTTAGTGAAGACTAACAGTGTCAAGATTTGGTGGCTGTAGCATTCATTGTACGCTTTCTGCAACTTTAGCCCCATAATAAATGTAAAGTTTACCCATTTATTAACAAATAATCAGACTGCATTCATTAAAATTATGCAAGGGGCGAAATTGTAAACTTGTGGCTTTAAGAAGCACCTCATTCTTCAGCATATATGATTTAAATCGGTATGACCTTAAGACATGAACTGCAAAACATCCCGATGTGGTCCACTGCTTTAAAAAAAAAACTGTAGAAGGTAATAATTGCGCTCTAACTTATCCAGCTAGTAGCTCATGTTAATGAAGCAAACAAGCCTTTTATTTTCAACTGTGCAATCTAAGACACGGCGGCATCAAGAGGAAACTATTCAGTAATTGCTTGGAATATGGAAATGAAGCTTGATGCTCCTGAAATGGGCATTGTTATTTAGCTCAGTCAGAGTCTAATCAAGAAACGAGGCCAGTGCAAACTTCTGCTTGTTTCAGTGGAGTTAATGAGGATAGCTTGTTTAACAACCAATATGTGGTTAGCGCTTTTTGTCTTGCACCCTTCTGTGCAGAACAAAGTTAATCTCAGTTTTTTGATAGCTTTCCATACCGTTTATTTAAATTTTCTGCTTTTACTTGTGCGATTGTGTTTTCTTGACGGAATCCGAATCAGCTCTTCCTAGAATATATGAGACAAAAGAGATCATGATTTGTTTTTGTCCCCCTTACTAATTAGGAAAATACATTTGTAGGAGGCAACTTAATACCTTATTATGGCCTCCGCAGAGTTCATTGGGTAGAAGATTGGTTTCTGTATGGGTGGAGAATCCAGACAGGTTTTGGATTGCAATGTGTCTTTGTCAGGCCCAAGAGACAACACAGGAAGTATAGAATTTAAGCAAAAAAGGAAAATAAGAGCATATAAAGTTCCTCACTAATTGTAGTACCCCAATCCATGGTACTGCACGGTCCAGTGAAGCAGATGTTACAGCATTAGACAAAAAACACATCCTGAATATTTGCATAAAGCTTTCAGGGTTCAAAGCCTCCATCCTTTTCAATCATTGCCGCACATTAATGTGACAGATACAAATCTGATAAGGCATGTTCCACTTTGAACAAAAGATGGTGGGCTGTCCTTCTTTTCAAGCAAAGGGATTTTCGTTCATTTTCTTTACTGTTTATGTTAATATGCCAAATATGAAATGCTTCTCCATCAGTTAGATCTCATATCATGTGACCCTTTCTTATTGGTGCACTTCATCAACTCTACAGGTGACCAAGATGGTGAAGACGGTGACCACCCGGACAGTCCGTCAGGTACCCCTTGGCCCCGATGGTCTACCCCTGCCTGAGGGTACATCCCCGTTGGGCAGCTATGCAGATTCCATTGATCGCAGATACATGAAGAATGGAAGTGAGCGCTACATCACTCCCCAAGCGACTTCCACCTTGACGCGAGGCTACAACAACTCCTACAATGACTCCTACGTTGAAACGCCAGAAAGCCAGTACATGCGACACTACGGCCTTCACGATGGCTATGCAGACTTGACGGACAACTACGGCAGTCTGTCACGTGGCGTTAACTTCAGGCCGCCGCGCTACCCATACATGCCCAACAGCTATCGCCCGGAAAACAGCTACACACTACCTATTCGCAAGGATGACTATGGCCATATGGCACAGCCTCAAGTACCCATGGGGAGCAGCACTGTGGATTTGAACCGCTCACAACCTGAGCGCTTTCAGCCTGAGCCGTATGGTTTAGAAGATGATCGCCGCAGTTTGGGCCCTGAAGAGGAGGAGCCGTATGAGCTGGAACCCGACTATTCCACTGCTAGCCGCCGCACCCTGCCGGGAACTAACAGGGGCCGCACTCACCGGGAACCTCTTCGAGATATGCCTCGAGTCAGGTAAGGGTCAAAACTGCTTTGAAGTGTGAGAGCCTACTGTTCAGTTTTACCTCAGAAAAAAAAAGTTCTATTTCTTTCAGTATTTTTTATCAAGTCATCAATACAAAAAAACAATGAAGTCTACTGAGTTTACGCACTAGCTGTGCTTCTTCTTATACTTGACTGAGGATCTTGACACAAGAGGAAATAAAAAAAAACGATTGAGTTTCTTTTATGCCATGAAATGCTAAATTGATTTCTATTTTATTCCAACAGTTTGCATTAATAGGAATTTTCAAAATTGTTCTTTTCCCACAAATGTAGAGTGCATTTTTGTGTAAAGGATCAGTAATCACTTCAGAAAGTGTGGGGAAAAAGTTTACTAGGAAGTCTTTATCTCTTATCTTCTGAAAGTTTCCTCAACAAGATTCTAACTGAAGTTTTCCCTCTTATACCTCTGTCAGATTTTTCGTTTTACTGTTTAAAGGTAAGCTTGAGTTGAAATCTCAATCTCTGGAAAACGTAAATGTAGGACTTTTTTTTTATTTAAAGCAAATTAATACTTTTAAGGTCTTTGAACTTTTTCATCACTTAGGGTTTCGATATTTTCGCCGAATCCAGATATGATGGAGAGTAGCCATAAAAGCACAAAAAGCAAGAACATTTTAATGCACCTAAATTTAGTAAATGTATTCACACCCACATTGATGGTAAAAGCTTCTCCATTTATGAATGTAGGACTTTTTTAAGAACAGATTCCTCATAAGACCTTCCTGTTTTACTTTGCTTTGAGACAACCCCATAATCAACCCAATAATCAAGAGTTACTGTGAGTCTTAAGCAAAAATATTTACTCATAGTGTAGATGCGTACTCACTCAAAGCCATTTTTATTTTGACAAAATGAGTCACTCCCTCGTTTACCGAGGAAGAGGCGATTGCTGCAACAAGCAATTTGTAGTTTGGATTACATGTGTCACAACACAGCCCCAACAGCTGAGTACACATCCAGACACACACTTGTGTGCGTGCACAAACGAGCATTAATGGATTGATAGAAATGTGTGCGCAGGGACAGAAATCTAAATTATTTTGTGTTTCTTTTGTCTAACTTATGAGTTTTTCCTGAATTTCTAAGAACTCCTGAGCAGTATTTCTCAAGACAACAGATCTAACTAGAGCTCTAAAGTCTCCAATCATCCTTTGATCCATTGTGAAAGCGTGTCTGGTGTTTTTTTAAAATTATGATTGTCGTTTTTATCCAAACTAAAAAATCTGTTGTTTTCTAAGACAGAATTTCTGCAAAGTGGCAGAAGTTTATTAGAAATTGTGTTGTGAACAGAATTGTTGTTGCGGAGTAAGCCTGCCCCCATTTCCCGTCATCCGTTTGTTTACACTCCTGCTAGCTTACAGCCCCTCAACATCCCAACTTAAAAAAACAGTGCAACAAAAATGGCGAGCAATATTTGAGCTATCTGGCTGTACAGTGTCGAGCCAGATGTCAACTCAGATGAGGAAAACAAAGACGTACAAGTGAATGAAGCGGAGCAGAGAGCTCGCAGCTTGCAGATTGTAGCTTCTGCGATAAACTTAAAAAAAAAATTCCAACTGTTTTTTTTTATTTTATCTGCTCTTGAATCGCATCTATTTGAGTAAATAAATACTCAGAAATGCAATTTTGAGCTTAATTTTCATCTGAGTACTCACTCTTGTTCCTCCAGTATATATCCTGTTATGCTGTAATGCATCTTCTAGGTAAAGTGGCTCACTCACAGACTGCCATTAATGAAAGGCTTCAGTGCAGAAAAGAATGAAGATCTAAAAATATTTTCCTGCAGGTGGACCTCACTATTATTTTATTTTATTAAGCTCTATTGTGTGCTGCTGCATGGATTGAATAGCAAGTGTTTTCCATTGAGGTTTCATCCCTCAGATTCCAGAGTTATTTGATGTCAAACAATGAGAACACATGCTAACACTAAACATAAACATTATAAACTGTCAGTTCTGATGGCAAAACTGCCGATTCTCATCAAACAGAATATTTATGGAAAAAGTTTTGTTTAAGTCCTCATGTTCTTTGTTGTTTTCCCTCTGATATTTTCAAAAATAATATGAAGTTGAATATGAACAGAATATGAAGTTTTGTGCTGAATCCAATTCTTCCCATACACCTACAGCTTCTCTCTACTCATAAATTTAGCTCTCCAAGCAGAGAGTTACCGAAAAATAGTGTCTTCAAATTTGAACGTTACTCCCACTCACTGGCATCATCAGTAGTCGCCGGTCAGCTACGTTAGCGAGAAGCTGCTAGCGCTCGGAAATACAACCTCGGTTTTATAACTTTAAAAAGGTCATGCTAAAACAAAAAGTCATTATTTACATCAAATTTGTAAACTTCCGTGCTTCAGAACGCACCCACTCGAATACAGTTTGAAGCGGAACACCCTTGTGGCAGAGCCCTTCTCCGTGAGGGTTAGCCCAGTCACCCCTGTCCCTCCAAATGCCCCTTCAATTGGAGGGATAGGGAGGAGCCACAGAGGTAGGGGAATAATTGGGATTCAGCCTTCAAGTTTGTTAAAATGCTTTCCCCTTTATGTTTTTGTTTATTGAAGAGGTTAATTTACAAAAATATCCCACAATCAGTGAAATCCACAAATAGAACTACAAATGTTTTTGCCCTGGATGCCCTGCCACGGAGCCTGTGGCAGGGCATCCAGGCCATCACAGACTACAAGCCTGCGCCACAGACCTGTGAGAGCAGCACCCCCCTCCTCAACGA
>NC_050520.1:28597607-28711409 GCF_002922805.2 Oryzias melastigma
AGCAGGAAACGGAATTTCAATTCATTGTATGTCAGCACATATGAAGAATTGACAATAAAGTTGACTTTGACTTTGACTTTGACTTTGAATGTTTTAAACCTTGTGCAATCTTATGGGGTCCAGATGACCCCGCCCTTATACTGATGTGTGATCCCTCTAGGGCTGCCACAAACGATTATTTTAATAGTCGACTAATCACCGATTATTTTTTCCGATTAGTCGACTAATCGGGTCATGCTCAAAGTTGATGTAAAACACAAATCTTAACCATCACTTTAAACTAACTAAAAACTATATATATATATATTCACACTAGCATCATTATAGATGAAATGTAAGCTGAATTTGGCCGCAAAAGATGCTAGTGACGATGGCTGAAGATGCTGATAGCCAACTAAAATATGAGTTAAAGGCCAAATTAGCCTAAAAAAAGCCTAAGTTAGCAAAGACAGCTAGCATGTAGCTGAAATAAAAACTCCAAAATAGCCTAAAAAACCTTAATAAATGCCAAAATAGTCCAATAAGCTAGCATAACACCATTATAACTTTCAACTTTACTACACTGACTCCATTTAATATGAAGTAACGACTAATTGACTAATAAATTAGTCGTCGACTATTTTAATAGTCGATTAGTCGTCGATTAGTCGACTAATCGTGGCAGCCCTAGATCCCTCCATGATAAAGATGGACAGGATTTTATGTCTGCCATGGAAACCAGTGAAGATAAAAAATCCTTGAAATAATAAAGTTCAGTCCAGATGACCCCACTTTTAATGTAAACATGCCTAGAATAGCACAAGGGTTACGGCTATAAAACTCATCAGTTCACATTTAGTTCTCTTTTCTTAGTCAGACTTGAATGTTTTCCACATTTTTCTCGCTTGTTTAAACTCTCAAAGTTCAAACCTTTGTAGAAACATAAGTCCAATAATATAGAATGAAAATTAAGATCTGATTGCGATGGAAGATTTATGTAGATTTGGTAAAGTGAACGCATTCTATACAAAAAACATGGCATTGGAAGTGCATTGACAAGGTCATTAGCCAATCAGGAAGCAAAACACACTATACTCTAACATAAAAAGCTTGCAAAATTGCAGTGACAAAAAATCAGTGAGACCATAAAAAAGCGAGGGGCCACTTCATATAAAGATTTTTTTTCTTCATGTTTTGAAGTTTATATTTTTTTATTGCTTGGAGAAATAGAATTAAGTGTCTGTATGTCCTCCACCCGTTCTTACTGATCCATTATGTGTTTGTGACATGTTGTATGCCCATGAGCACCTCTCCGTGAGTGTAGGTGACTTCTGCCGCTATGATTAATAGCCGCTTTTGAACTCTGCCAGAATACACTGGCATCTTTAAACTAATCTCTAATGGCTCATCTCTCCTTGGGGGATCCGCTTTGCTTCTCCAGCCCACCTGTACGCGGGGGTCAGCGCTCACACACACCAACATTAGTCTATAAACGCTGCACACATGCTCACCCTCACTCATCACCTAATTGAGAGAGGTGAGGTGGTCTTAATCTAATCCTCAGGCGTCTGTAGGGAATGGCGCATAGAAGTGATGTGAAACTGGCCAGCTCTCAAACCTGCCAAGGGGATTAAACTGATAGCTAATCTTTCAGGTTTATGGCTTCTCAGAAGCAGACTCTAATTTCATGCCTTTACTGGCACAAAACAAATGGCGACAGTAGTGGAAAATACCATTTATCTGTTGCTCTTACTACTTTGGCATTTTCAGAATGGCCAATCAGCTCCACAGAGAGTATCCGAGAAGCTCATTAATGTGCCAGAGACGGTGTGTGTGCAAATACGAGATACAAACATCAGACTCCTGTCTGTAATCCTTTGCAGCTCGTCTCCTTCGATGGGCCTGCAGGAGAGCCGGGTTAGGCCGCCACTGACAGATGACGAAAATAATTGACACAAGATGAGGAGAAAGCGGGATAACAAGGATGCGAGAAAATAACTAGATGAATAGATGAGTGCTAAAGTTTGCAGACACGTATGCATTTCATATTCAGACAGGAAACAAGAGCCGCCACGCATCTTTGGATAAATGCAGGCGCGCACAAATGGCCCGGACATTAAGCAGCTCCATTAACATGAAGAGTGATCTGCGGTAATCAGGTTCAGACTATCGCGTCTGGCGGCGGAGAGCCCTTTCAAAACCCATGAATACACTCCACCCTGCACACACAATGCAAGCAATTTAAATGCAAATCCTGACATTCCCACCACTGCCGCGTGATGCCTTCTTTACCAAAAGACCTGCTGCATCAACCCAGATCTAAACGGATCTGCACAACTGTCCATATTATCTGTACAATGACGCGTTTGCGATAAAATGACATGATGTGGCACATTATGAAAGAGAATGCAATAGAGAAATGGAAGGGGATGGTTCATTCATCCAGATCATCACCGGTGATGATTCAAAGACCATGAACTGCTCGCTCTTTTAGGCGGAGAGGTTATGGCAAAGAAAATCTGGTTTATTGAAATGGAAACACTGAGGAACAACGTATATGTAATGTATATTTTTTTTGCATATTTATTTCCTGCAGCTGCTCTTCTTTCTTACTTCGCCTTTGAGCGAAAATTTGACCCCCGCCACATAGTCATAAACTCACCAAAGTTTGAATGAACTTAGTAGTACTTGGTGAACATTTTTGACACAGTAATCGACACCCCCTTAACGGCAAAACTGTAAAATAAATGAATAGGGTAAAAATCTCTTATAGGGCTTAAAAAAATGTCAAAATCCACTAATGAAAAAAAAACACACATTTATGGAAAAAGTGCAAAATTTCCACATTTCCTTACAGAAAAGAAAACTTTTGTTCGAGCCATCTTTATGAAATTTTACACACACGCCGCCAGCTTAAGTCTACAACCACAACTGAAGTTTTGTTGACGTTTGACCCCGGGAAGATGCCGCCATCTTGATTATAAGCTGTAGGGTTTTTATTTTTGTTTCCAAATGTCTTCACTTGCACACTACTAATAATAACACAAAGAACAAATCCAGGTGTTTTTATTTATACTCGAGAGCTAAACGTGTAGCAGCGCTTCCCTCTTTTATTTTTTTCCTTGTACTGTTTTGAAGAGGGCTGTGATCCACAGTTACGGCATTTCACTTCACTCCCATGAATCCGCTTTCCTTTCTATCATTACAGAGGATTTAATATCCTGACAGATTGTTTGGGGAGAAGTTAATATCCCACCTCATCTTGTATCGATTTCTCCAGCAGCAAAATCGCACAAAGTTGAGTAAATGCCTTAAAAGCCAATATGCTACTGTGAGTTCTTTTTTTTTTTTTTTAAGAGAAATTTACCAGAGCCAAGGGGAGAAATCATGCGGAGCCCTCTCCTGCCTCCTCAGGATACCTGAAAAAAAAACATACCGCACATAATTAACATAAAACTCATTAAAATGTGTGCTCGATATTAAATTTTCACTGAGTTTGGACGCCGTTTTGCTGCACAATCAGCCACCATACATCAAAGATGGTGAGAGGAGACCAGCTGGTTTCTGTTTTGAGGGTAAACAAGTCTCAAACTGGGGGATGGATGAAGCAAGGAAAGAGGGAGATGATAGCTGCATAATTGCCCAACCCCTCGTTTAATTTCAATCCCCATTCCCACCAACACTTTTACTTTTCTGTTTATATCAGATGCATTTCAAAAAATGTTTTTGCAGCTTGTCAACCGGTGTTAAATTAGCTCCCCCTGACTCCTCGTCCTCAGAGTGGGTCCTGACTGCAAGTGAAAAATCCTCCCTTTGATTAAAGAGCCTAAAGTAAAAACAAGTTGCCTGCACTCCCAACAACAAATGATCTGTCACTGGAATCGAGCTTCTATATTTTCATCTGCGTTGTACTGAAGAATTTATGAGGCTGTCTGTGGAGCCAAAAACTGAAGAGAGCCGACTTCATCTGGCTTCGAAAAATGGCGACTCATTGAAGGACAACCCTCTGCGTTGACCACTTTGCTGCCTAATTCTGTCACTAAAAATGAGTTAAGCCCAATATTCTTCAAGTCTCAGCACTAATAGTAGTAACCCTCATAATTCTATCAGGAAAATCCCAGAAGTCCTGGTCATTAAATTTTTGTGGCTGGTGTTAGAAGCTGTGAGTAAAGGGAGTTGTGGATGCATTGCAGGGGCTCACAGTCTTCCCTCCGGGGACAGCGCAGATCTTTCTCTTTTTTTCTTCCTCTGGGAAAAGAAACATCAAATTCTTTTTCTGTGATTCATAAAAAAGAAAAACTTCATAAGTTTTGCCATCAAAGCCTCTACTTTGGTGTTGCCTTGTCTCTGTTTCTTTGTGAAGCACCCGTCTTTTTTGTACAGTGTTTTCCTGCCTCTCAGTAGCTTTTTCTCATGCTTGATGTTGGTTGAAATCTGACATGTTTGTTACTGCTACCTGACAGGAAATTTGAAGCGTATTACTATGTACCATTTCATTTCCAAAGAACTGCTATCATAAAAACCCTTGAAATAACATGTACAAACTACATAGCTTTAGTACTCGTCCTGGTGTTCTCTTCTTGGATAGGTCATAACTACTCTTCTTTTTGGTCTTGTAGAGGATACCCAGATGACCCCATTGAGGCAGAGCTGATTGATGAGCGCCATCCTTACATCCATGGCATGTATTCAGCCCCACTGGCTCAGCCGGAGAGAGGAAGCATGGCTAGCTTGGACCGAATGGCCGGGCGGCGCTCTCCCTCCATCGACAGTATCCGTAAAGACCCACGTTGGAGGGACCCCGATCTCTCCGAAGTCATTGCAATGCTCGGCCACCCCATCGACCCCGTCAAGTCCAACGCCGCTGCCTACCTGCAGCACTTGTGCTACGAAAATGACAAGATTAAAAAGGACGTACGCCAGTTGAAAGGAATTCCTGTCCTGGTGGGTCTTTTGGATCATCCCAAATCGGAGGTTCATCGGAAGGCTTGCGGTGCCCTGCGCAACATCTCTTACGGCAAGGACAACGAAAACAAAGTGGCAATCAAGAACTGCGATGGCATACCGGCGCTGATCCGCCTCCTGAGGAAAACCAATGACATGGAGGTTCGAGAACTCATCACAGGTAGGAGGAACTTTTTCAGAACTTGAAAGCTTCATGTTAGAAAAGACTTGTGCACTCACCTCGTAGTATCTACTGCTTCATACACAAAGCATTTACTCTCAGCTCTTTATGTTCACACTGAGTGCATTTTTAGTCGTCACACGTCTAGCTTTAATCACTGGATAAGACGGCAAATTTTGGTTTGCTTAGACTATCTTTGATCAGGAACACAATGTAAATCATGAAGATGTCACTCAATACACAGGAATTGGACAACAAGACAAAGATCAAGTAGCTGTAAAGTTGAAGTGAAGCTGTGTCGCTTTGGAGGTCACCCCGACTGAGGGCAGTTTGACACTGGCTGGTGATACGACTTGTGGAACTTTAGAATCCAACATTTAAAAAATACTCTTTCTGAGTGCTTTGTCAGAGTTAATAAGACCAGCTGTGTGTTCTTTAGATCAGGGTGAGGCTGAGATCGACTATGCGTCTCTCCATTGGGTCAGTTACATAACCAGAACCCTCTTCATTGCAGCTGTAATACTGTTGAATTATAAATCTTGGTTTGAAGTTTGGGCTTAGCCTCTGCGACGAAAGCAGAGCTTGCTCTCCATCCAAAGGAAAGAGGACTGTGACACATTAAAGACATTTCACACAGAGCGCCTTCCTCTTGTAGACAAATGTTTTGAGTGGGTTGGAAAACAGAACGACACATTTGCCTCTTCGTGTGCAAAACAAGTGTTAACCCACTGGAGCAGATATCTACATTATAAATATCCTTCTCTTGGCAATGATATGTCCTGACTGCTTAAGGAATAAAAAAAACCTGAACAGATGTGGACCGCGACAATGGCGAGTGTTTGACAGTAAAGTTATTGTTTTTAGATGCTTTATCCACATTTAGTTCTGGACAAACTGTAGCTTAAATCTTTAACTTTGGAGATTTCACTAGTGACATTTGAATAGCACAAACTCTTTGACATACTTTGATCATTTATGTGACCAACATGAATAAGCTTATATGGACGTGGAGAAAAGTGGCAACCCAGAATCTGCCGGAATTGTGTTAATTACATTAAAAGTTCCGGTATTCCATAGAATGTCCACACTGGAGTTAAAGCTCCTATATTAAAGGGTTAATTTCCCTTTGATCTTTAGCAAAGATTGCCTTGCTGTTGGTTGCATTTGTATGACTGATGATGCATTTCCCAAACCCAGTATGTAGTAGATATATTTACATACTATTATTTAATGATATAGTTAATGGAGTACCTGATGATAAACACAGAACTGTCTAAATCCCAGTTCGCTGGTAAGTGGAGATAACTGTATATTTGTTGCTGTAATTAGTCATTCTTTATTAGATAATTTCCATTCGAGTGAATTATCTTTCGGAGAGCTCATCTTGCTGCACGATCAGGGGGCCATGCTGTAGTTTAATGAGCCAATTCTCCGTCTCTGAGGCATTTTCCTATTTGCGGGTTAAAAAGGTTACTACTAAACGGTGTTGTTGAACAAATATTGTTATTTTCTGAAACCTTATTATGGAATACCGGTATCTGGATGGGAATGGAAAGTATCCCCTGTATTAAAACAGGACTTATGCTGCTATTGGGAAAGATTTTCACAAAATTGAATAGGTCTGTTTTTTAACCATTTAACTAACTAACCAGACAAAGCCAGTATTTTCTAATATAATATTTTTAATAATATGTTTTCTGAAGGAGCTATATGATTGAACAGGACGTTAAGGGGTTAAGAGCCTCTCAGAATAACATTTTTTTGGCCGCTTTTAGTGTGTTCTTGTGGCATTTCTGAATGATGGAGCACACACACACATATATATAAATCAAGCTTAAAATTTCATTTCTGAGTTTTGCCTTATAAGGAGCAGACAAAATAAATGCTTTAAGTAAAAGCTTGTATTTGTGACAAAGAAAATATACTCCCTCTCAATTCTTCTGCATCTCCTTGAATAGATCCATGCACATCTTTGTTTTCCTTGTGCGAGTTGGCATCTGACTCCAAACCGTATGACTAGAAAGTTCCTATATTGCTCACCCTTTTTGTAGCACTGGTTATATTATGTTGTGAGGGGCTGTAAGCTAGCAGGAGAGAGTGTAAACGGAGAGCTGTCAGCTACAGAAAGTGGGTCAGGGTTGCTCCACTTAAACAGTTCCATACAAAACTCATAGCCACATTTTTGAGAGGCATCCAGCTGCAGGTAAAATGGCAGATTTAATGGTGGATAGACCCAACAGAGCTGATGGAAGTCCGACCAAAGTTTAATTTTTTTTTTATTGCGTGAACTTCTCAACTTTTATTTTATTTTACTAATGTAATTATAGGTTTTTGGGAAAAGTTTGATTCATCTGGACTTCAGGAGTTCTGCTCGGCCTGAATCTTCCCACAGGTGGAGGCGTGTTGGTCTCTCATAACAGCGGAGGGCGGGACTTTCACGGTGAACCACGGAGTTTCCACAATCTGTAGGACGTTATTCTAGAAAACTCATATCGGTCCCCATCCAGAAATAAATTAATGATCAGTTTCCTCGTTGTTGGACTTCTAAAAGCTGACAGCTCTGTTTGGCTCCACCCCCACAGAACTCTGTTCTGTCTAGCAGCTGTCGGAGATCAACGTTCATCTTCCGCCTTATTTATTAAAATGAAAGATTTATTTTGTCCAAAAACTACAAATAATTGCCCTATTTATTTTTATTTTTCCATAAAATGCTAATCACAGAATGTTCTATTAAGTTTAATTTTTTGATGGAGTTTTATTACGTTGATCTCACAGCTGCACGACAGGACGCCTGAGGGTGTCTGTTGGTTCCAAAAGGTTAAGAAAATAATAAAAATACGATAAAAGTACAACAAAAACTAACAATTATAACATAAACAACAAAAAAAACCTATTAAAGTACAAATTCTGTTTTCAAGATCACAAACTCCGGCCCTTTAGATAAAATACAATTTCCGTTGGACGCCCATTGGCTCCATTAGGTCTGTCCATCATCCATCATATTACCTGCAGCTAGGTACTCCTGAAATTTCTATCAAACTCCTGCCGCTCTACAGAAACTATGTCCTAGAAAAGCACAGAGTTTTTGATTGTGATCTGTTTTAGTTTTTTGCTTTATTTGAACTTTTAAAGTAGTAAAAAAAATACTTATACAGAGCAGCATCAGAGTCATAATACCCTAAATACCCATTTGACTAAAAGATGTTTGTTGCTATCGTTTGGAAGGGGGAACTCTTTTCATTACGTGGTGTTTTCGACACTCGTACAAGTCACTCAAAAGCCCGGGCCGGTCCAGCTGTTGAGCACGAGTCCCCCTGCTGTGACAGAGATGTTGCAGTGAGCGATGACTCTGCCGCTACAGAAATAATTGCATTTACAGCAGTGTTGCTTTCCACCGTAGCTAAAAATAGCCCTGCAGACGAGGAGGATGGGATGGAAGGAAGCTTTCTCCCCCCTCTGACTCATTATTCAACCCTCCCACGTTCAGAGGTTTTTCTTTTTTTTTTTTCCTTCATTCATTATCTAGACTCTCAGGGATTTCTCTTTCTTGTTGGTTTACTCCCTCTCCGGTTTCGGGCGGTCATTGCTGCTGCCCTGCCGCCGGTGGTGAAAGCAGGCCTGTCACAATGCAAGCTCAGCTTACATCCTCAGCCACGGGGCTGGAATTGGCTGTGTTTTTGTATTGATTTATAAAGCACCTTCCACCACCAGTCAAGGAGGCCCAAAGTGCTGTACACAATTGTACAATTAAATATAATTGGAGGGCTTGAATGCACACTCCTTTTCTTAGTGTATGTTTTTAGGAGTTTTCTGTGGGAGTTATTGCCGTCCCCGAAAAACCACAAAGAGCTCTGTTTTCTGCAGGGGGAAAGCGGGTGACGTGAAAGAATCCCTGCAAAAACCCTTTCCACCACAGACAGACAGACAGACAGAAAAGTCTTTTATATTTTTAGGTCTTTGTACAGTTCACAGTATCTCTATTTTTCTCCTTTTGCTCGAGGCTTTTCCCTGAAGCAATTTCCTCTGTTAAAATGTGGATTAATCAGCAGATTTGTGCTGCTTTTTTTTTTTATTTTTTTTTTTTAAGGTTTGTAGAACAGTCAAATATTTCAAAACGAGTTAACTTTTAGACTTTTTTTAAGCCTCAAAAGCAACCCACTTCTATAAAAAAATTGTTTTTAAACATCTTTTTATGGCATTTTTCTGAAGGTGGAGAATATAAAGAAAACTAAGCTTAAAATTGAATATCTCTGTATTCTTTGTGCAAATTTTTGTGAATCAAGAGTAAATGAAAACATATGGTTTGGAAAAGTTTGTAGTTGTGAAGTAGAAAATACAACCAGCAAGCCAAAAGCTGCCTGCTCCACTCTATTCCGATGCATCAACAAACAAATAGATCCACTGTTATCCTCGTCTCATCTGGATCCTGGCTCCAAACTGTACTGCTGGAAAGCCCCAATATTGCTTTCCATTTTTGTAGCATTTGTAATGTTAGGTTGGGGTTGTGAGGGGCTGTAAGCTAGTGGAGTGCATGTAAACACTGCTCGTGACCCGACACTCGCCTACAATGCAGAGGTGACTTTCTAATGAACTCCTGACACTCTGCAGAAACTATGTCCTAGAAAACAAAACAAGTTATAACTACATAATCGTAATCGAAAGACCACTGAACGCTTTTAAAATACATCAAAAGATGATCAGAGTTGGACCTTACTGTAAACTATCATTTAAGAGGCAAAAACACTGATGTGTGCTGGGATTGTTGAAGAAACCATAAGAAGTTTCACTAAGACTTCTCAGGAAATGTGAAGCAGCAGGCTGAAAGTTCAACACAGGATCTTTGCTCAAACGGCAGAGGATTTAGGTGCAGAAGCAGAGAGCTCCAACACATTTTCACGGAAGCAGAGTGTTCGAGTGTGAGAACAGAGCTTAGAGCTAAAGCAGGACAACACGAAGCCCACTCTCACATCAAAAAGACCTGTTCATCAAGGACAGTAATATATACAGAAAAAAGCAACTTTTATGTGAAGGAGGCATAAGTGGAGAATTGATTAAACAGGATTTGTTTGTCATCTTTCTCTCTTTAAAAAAACAAAAACAACTGAGCCACCATGTTTGATGGATGGCACAAGGGGGTAAGTGGGGGTAGGAGAGCAGGAACAGGCAGAACTAAGTTAATAGCGGTGCTTAAAGAGCAGCATGTCCACCAGCGGTGGCTGGAAAATTAAATTAGTCTCCATTGCAGCTGCAGTCCCGGTCGTAGTTCTGGTCCCAGTTCTGACCCATCAATCACAGAGAAGCAGGTGTTTAAGAAGAGGAAAGGAGAATTGGAAAATGGGAGGGAAATGGTTTAAACGCCACTGTGAGCCGCTTGAGTGTGATTTTGTCATTTTCTTTATAACCGAGTTTTGACCTGAACGCTTTTGAGTTTTATTAAAGGAAGGACAATTAATGGTGAAATATATAGTTGTAGCTTTATCTTTGTTCATTATCAGCCTTATATGAGCTTCAATTCAAAAGTGAGAAGTTTTTATTTTTTTGTTGTTACACTGTCTATGACCTTTAAATTCTATCTAGGACATATATGCCCAACTCTAGAGACAAAACAGCTAATATAGTTTTTCCTTTTATCTGGTTTTTCTATATCCTGATTTGAAAAAAAATTTAATTTTCACTCAATACTTTTTGTTAAATAGCAATAAATGTGTATGAAGTATCTCAGGAAATTTTTAAAGATGTTTAAAAAAATCTGTGATTCAACAATCATAAAATATAGGTTTCATTAAAACAATCTTAGCTGTATTCTATATTTGACCTTTCCTATTTTTTTTCCTGTTCATCAAAAAGATTATGGTTTTTTTAACAGCTTTATACCACCAATAATATAAAATCGATTCAATTTACCAGAGCCTAGATTGATTCGATTTCAATTTCTTTGGAGTCTTTCGATCCACTCAATTCAATTTAATTTTGAGTTTACACAGTTTACACATTTAGACACGTTACAAACTTAGTGGTTACAAACCTAAAAACTTATCCCATCTATTTGCAAAGAAAGGTTCCACATGCAACTTTTCTTGTGTTACATGCCCCCAGACTGCTTTTAGCTAACCTTTTTTCATCATTTTGCTCAGTTTGTTAAAAATCTAAGTATAAATATCAAAATATAATAATTTAAAGTAAATGAACATATTCTACAAAACCATTATTTATTTAAATTGTTTTCATTTTTCTTAAAAGCTAAAGAGCCACAATGGAGGGACAAAAGAGCGGCATGTGGCTCCAGAGCTTCCGGTTGCAGACCCCTGATCCAGTATTTTTTGGGAACGTGTGTCATAGTTGAATTAGCTTATATTATTGTTAACTGATAGGCAGTTGTTCAGTGCTTGAAAAAGCAAAAGAAAAAGTATATTTTAAATTTTTACATGTGTATTTTATTCTGAAAGGTCATAGTGAAGTTCTGGGAAATTAGTTTAATGAAGTGGTTTATAAGTCTGTTTATATACCTGTTTTTCTGCACATATTCAAAAGTCTGAACATCTCGGATATAAAGGTTGGATAATTGTTTGTAAAAAGACTTATTTGATCAGAAAGTCTCCTAAATCTTTATGTAAAAGTTGGTTTGCGTGGATTTAATATGAAACTGCTCACATTTAAACCCGTTGATGCACATTAGTGATTCCCTCTAGATAAAAAAGAAAAGCATATTATCTGCCCCTTAAAGCTAAAGTGTCTGATCTGCTGGATAAATTCCTGATTCTTCCTAGAGATGAGGTTTTAATGACATCAGATAACAGCAGGGATACAGGTGTAAGTTCATATCAGGTGTGAAGTGAGCCATTTGACATCTCGGCTGCTCGCTTTCCGCCTCAGGCCTGCGAGACAGCAGGACATCCTTGACGTGCGCGGCCCTGACAGACTAACAAAGAACCACAAATGGACCAAATCTGATCCAGAGTAACCTGCATGAAACTGTGGCAGGATGTGGGATGGAGATCATTACTTCTGCAGTTTCCTGTCATTTTAAATCAGAAAAAAGCTGTCAGTGGGATGTGCGCGTGTTGTTTTTGTCACAGCGCACACGAGCGGTTTCCTTCTGTCTGCCTTCCGTGATCAATGCGGAGGTGACTGATTCCACAGGTCCTGGAGGCATTAACTCTGAAACTCGTGAAGAGAGAATCCACAACCCAGGATAAAGTAAGATTTGCAGTCTGAGTCGTTCTGCATGATGCGAATGGTTTGTGCGACTTTTGTTTATCTGAAACAGAAGTTTAAGACGCATCCTTTTCTGCTTTGTGTTCTGTAAACACAAATGCATTTCCAGCTGAGTTGGAAGTGGGCTACTGAACATAATTCATGCTAATGAGGGAGCAGGAAGACTCATAATAATCTTCATTAATAAAGACATCACACATCATTAATCTCATAGTAGGGCGTATCAAATTAATGAATAAAAACATGTCTTTTTTGCAGATTAATAATGCTCTCCTTCTTTTTTCTCTTTGTCAAATGCTGAAAATACACAAAAAACATAAAGGTCCTTGTAGATTGTAAGTGATCATGATGCTACTCCAAAGGTCATCCTGGTATTCTTCTTAATGTTGTGCTGCATTCACTCCAGACACCATGTTTCAATGTTAAGTCAATCTACAGGCTATATAAGGTGCTGCAGCCCAATTTTGGCGGCGGGTGTTGCGAATCAGGGACGTGTTTTCAGTGACTTCATCAAAGGGCAGAAAAAAAAAATCCAATATGGCTGCTCAATGCTGGGATTTTCGTCCTGAACTTCTATCCATTTCCTTAATCCGCTGGGGCCGCGGAGTTGCCGGAGACTGTTTGGCGAAGGCAGGATACACTCTGGACAGGTCGCCATTCTGTCACGGAGCCCATGGAGTTGACGTGATCAGCCCCTCTACAATAGCGCTCGCCAGACGCCTTGCAAGTAGGGTCTGGCAGAGCTAGCAAGGCAGTGGAGCTCACTATCCTGGCACACCCGGCCGTCACAGGTGCCACCATAGCTTGTGCAATTGCTCCATGGCCTCATGATGTTTCACTTATTTTCACTGAGACAAATAATAAAAATATCCTCCAATTTTATTCTTATATTTCCCCTCTTGGGATGATGCTCAAACTGAGAAACAAACAGCCTGAAATAAAGTTTAAAACAGCTGTCAGGGCTGAAGTACACCGCACCGGGAGAAACTCTGAATGATCTGGTGAACCCAGACTCTACGATGTGCTTGGGAGTGCTTCTGTAGAGCTTTTAAAACATATAAAGCCAAGCTACTCGCTCAACATCATCCATGTTTTCCATGACGTGGCATAAATGAAGCCCAGAAAACCTTTGGCGGTTGATCCGCGGCATGGTCGCAGTAAATTTGACTTGCATCAAAGGAGAGGTGGCAGACGCAAATTTGACTCACAAATGGCATCCGGTGTCCCACTCCAATCATCTTTTGATCTATTGTAAAAGCATTCCCAATGGTATTTTTTATTATGAATATGCCTTTACTGTATTAGGACAAATCCAAAAACCGGTGTCATTTTCAAGGACAGTTTCTGTGGAGCGGCAGTAGATCTTAAAAAAATCATCCCTGAGTTGTGGGCGGGATTGAAAGTGCAGAGCAAACCCGCCCCCCTTTTCCCTCCCCGTTGGGGAGCAGAGCAGAGAGCTTATGGCAGTGTATTTTTTCCATCACAAATGCACTCTTTTTCAAACAGCATTTTTAGTAATGCAATTCTAAGCATAATTTTCTTTATGTGTCCTTATCATCAAAAAATTGATGCCAAGAAATCCAAAAACATGAATTTGGG
This sequence comes from Oryzias melastigma, assembly GCF_002922805.2. NCBI lineage: Eukaryota > Metazoa > Chordata > Actinopteri > Beloniformes > Adrianichthyidae > Oryzias > Oryzias melastigma. Next base: position 28,611,526 of record NC_050520.1, read on the forward strand.
GTGGGTCTTTAGTCATTTGTCGTCAGTCTCTCTCATCTCAGATGGATTTTAAGGAAACAGTGATGTTCTATAATCAAGCCGTCTGCTTGGGAGCCATTTGTGTGCTTTTTGTCATGAATTCCACACAAACTAACACACACAAAAGTGAATGTTTGTTTTTAATTGGATTCACGCTGGGTGTCTGATACTTTCTTGAAGTGCTCCCAGACTGCAAACTCATGTTTAAAATGCTAAATTTTGAGCATTCGTGGATCAGGGATGGCGCACAGGTTCTATTTCACATGAAAGGGCTTTAAAGATCAACATGACAGCACAGCGGTGCAGCGATTAGAGCGTCGATGTTGAGCAAAACTTCCTAGTGTAAACGAGTGCGGTCTGTTGGAGCAGCATATCAATATAACTGCTTCTGCTAAACAAATCCTAGTGTTTTGGGGCATTGTTTTCTGCCTGTAGAAAGCTCCAGCTTTTATGTGGGTTTCAGTGTCTTGAGTCATTCAGGTGAAGGTGAGTTCAGGATTCCCACAGGACTTTGTTTTCCTCTGCATATGTTTAAACGCAAGCTTTGACCTCCTATTGCAAATGCACACAGATTAATCCATTGAACTAGTTGTATTACTACACCTTTGATCACCTTATTTTATATGTTTTTGCATTTCATGTTTCGTTTTAATTCTGCAGAATCTTTTGCCTCTGCAATTTGTGTTGAAGAGGAGCTTTAGAAATACAGAGCAAACATCAAGTTCCACTTTATGAAATGTTATGTTACAATCATAACTTATGTCTTTTTTCCTTTTGCAAAAATATATGACGCAGTCTTTGATCTTCATTTGTGCAAAACAGTTTTAAAAGGCAAAAAAAGAAGTGTTTTAATATGATTTGATGGAGTTCTGGGAATGTGAATAATTCATTTTTATTTATCCAAATGTAGCACCAATGTGAGGTTCTGAGCTTTCTATCAAACACAGGAAAAGATGTGTCTAACAATTACTTTGTGGAATAGAAAAAGAAAAAAGAAGTCAGCAATTTTAAATCAGAAAATAGTTTAACTGTGATTCAACATCCAAGTGAATGGTTACTATTATTCTACAATCACAGTTGTTCAAGTTTCATCTCAAATCCCAAGCTGAGTTGTTCAAATATTTTTTTTAATAAAACAATTGGAAATGTCTCTTTTTTAAGCAAATAAAAAAGACATTGTGATCGATTCCATATGTTTTATTAATTATCAGTGTTTGTTGTTCCTTCATAAAACCTGCCAGAGGCAGCTTACACCAGCACTATTACTATTTCATTTCATCAATATGTTTACTGCTTGGATTTTCTTATTATTGAACACTGTGTTTACCTGTCAAACACTTGTAGCTTGATTGTCTGGTATATTCAGTTGTCTTCATTTTCGTGGCCTTCTTTTCCTCTTCAGGAACGCTGTGGAACCTGTCATCCTATGAGCCCCTGAAGATGGTGATCATCAACCATGGCCTGCAGACCATGACCAACGAGGTCATCATCCCCCACTCGGGTTGGGAGCATGAACCCAACGAGGACTCGAAGCCGCGGGATGCAGAGTGGACCACGGTGTTCAAAAACACATCCGGCTGCCTCAGGTAGAGTTTCACCACCTTTCTACACAATTTAGTCCTCAGGAAATTGGGGTTCACTTTTTTTCTTTTTAGTAACCATTTGTGGTTGAAAGCACAATTTTTTGCTCATTCTTTCTTCTTCACCGGGACTAAAGTGTACTGCTATAGCGCGATCGCCACCTAGTGGTCAAACTGAAACACCCTCAGGAGAAGCAGAACAATTGTTGGAGCTTCTCCGTTTAAGAATCCATATAACACTGTGTGGCATTAACAATCTCATTATTTCACTGATACATTCTACAGTATGTGAACTGTATCAGATTAATATGAATATCTTTAAAACATATATCGATAATTGCATATGAATCAAATTGATCCAGGCTCTGGTGAATCATATCAAATAAATCCTGGAAATTATTGGTGATACCCAGCCCTGGTTGTTCCTTTGCTCACCTAAACTTCTTTATCGTTAATGGTGTTTTTCTCCAAAACTGTAAGAAAAAGGAAAAAAAAATTGCTTATATCATTCTCTTATTTTTTGTGTTTGTTTTGCTCAGCTGAATTTTTAAGGTTGACAGATGTCAGGTAAGACTGAACATTCTTGAAATTATACTTTTGAAACTTTTGATAGTTCATATCACTGAGACATAACTACAAAAATGGCTTAGCTACTCTTTCTCAGAGAGTCGTGCTTTGGGATGAGAACAAAGGAGGGATTGCTGTGTCCATCACCAACATGCGGTGTAATCCAGCTCATGTTTGTCTGGAACCCTGCAACCCAGCTGGCTATAGTCTCATAGATAAGACAATTACGGTTTGCAGAGGCACTATGGGAACATTAAAGTTGACAAGAAAAAATTTAAAGTAAAAAAAAATGTTTTTTTCTGGATAGTAACCGGTGTGCACCAGTGTGAACCAGGTACTAACTAGGATATAAAAGGAAATAAATAACTCATGACGTAATATTAGTTCCTTATAAACTGTTGCTTTGACAAAATTGTCTGTCGTTTAGACGCATGAGGCTTTTATTAAGAACCTTTTATCCCAAACTGCTTTTACTCTGAATGATTGTTGTGTATTTATTATTAGCAGTATTCATTTCTTTCATAATTTTTGCCTCTATTCATTAGTCATAGTTGTATTTTACGGAAAAGAAAATTAGAGATAAAAATTCTGGTTACTAATTGGTGCGCACCAGGTGGTAACCAGATTTTTTTTTACTTCAGTTTCCAGGAAAATAATGTTTTTTACTTCATTTTTTTTAACTTCAATATGCCCTTAAGGATTTAAAGTCAGTTTATTTATTTTTTTTACATCATTAACTATTGACATATAACACACAATATTCATCTGTGGTTTGCTCTTTCTTTATTACAAAAAGTTAAAAGTAAAAATTGTAACCAAAACTTGAATGTATATATTAAAAAAATAATGAAAAAAGTGTTATTTTAGGGTAAAAGTGGAGCTTGTGAATGTGTGGGTAAATAAGACCGTTACTAAAAGAAGGTAGTAAAGTGATATCCAATTAAAAACTATTAACTCTTCTAAAAGATTTAAAGCATTATCATCCATCCATTTTCCTGACCGCTTTTTCCCTTTCGGGGTCGCGGGGGTGCCGGAGCCTATCCTGGCTGCTGATGGGCGAAGGCGGGGTACACCCTGGACAGGTCGCCAGTCTGTCGCAGGGCCTCAATCACACCCATTCACTCTCACATTCACACCTAGGGGCAATTTAGAGTCACCAATCAACCTATGAAGCATGTTTTTGGACGGTGGGAGGAAGCCGGAGTCCCCGGTGAAAACCCACGCATGCACGGGGAGAACATGCAAACTCCACACAGAAAGGTCCCAGCTGGGATTCGAACCGGGGCCTTCTCGCTGTGAGGCAAGAGCGCTAACCACTGCGCCACCGTGCAGCCCTAAAGCATTATCAGACAAATCTAAATAAAAATCACTTGAAAGAAGAAGAGGACATTTGGAAAGAAGATATAGTTCAAGTGCTAAGCATCAGATTCATTCTAAATTAATGTTTGTTTGGGTTTCCTGAGAGCATACGTCAGGCAGAAAAAGTCCAACTTAAATAGCCTTTGCTTCTACAAACACAGCAGTCGTGGAGGGACACAGGTGTGATGCATTTGAGACTGCTCTCTGACTGCGGGCCAAGGTCAGATGTCAGCCTCTAGGTACGTTATTGATATACGATCCAGCAGATGCTGTTCCTCCCGTCTCGAAGGTATGCTGGTGTGTTCACAGTGGGATTATGGGATGACTTTTGTCCGTGACATCAAGAAACTATTTATGACTTGCAGTAAAGGTACAAAGAGAGGTTTACTACTCTTATATTTTTGGAAGTGCCATTATTAGCCGTCTCTTGTTCCCTTATTGTGTTACCGACCTACCATTGGATCGCCAGCCAGTCAACCGCATCGGACTTAACCATGTTAAGAATAAATCTCTTGGCTTATAAAGGCTTAAATAGGAGTGAGTTAAAGTCACTGTGTAAATTCTTATTGCACTATGACAAGTCCATTAAATGTGTTTTAAATTCCATTTTAATTCCCATTTTAGTGAGCCTATTACAAAAGTCTTACTCCAATAAAAATGGTGTTTTGGTAAAAATGTAAATTCATTGCTATGTGGTGATACTTTTGATTGTTGTAGATTTACAGTTGATGTTAAATGTAAACCTTTTACTCACAATTGTCTTTGAGATTAAGAGAGTAATGTCATTAAGATGTTCAGATGTGATCTCGCCATGTTTCCCATGATGTATCTGATACTCTAACCCCTCCCATAGAGCTAGCATTCTCTACCTGTTGTAGGCTACACTATTTTCAATCACGACAGGCAGTGACGCTTAAAGAGGCAGAAAACACAGTCCTGGACCCCAGTCGGCTATTGTCTCTGAACAATTAAGAGATAAGGAGCCATATTTTGGATTTCAAGTTAATTTACATTTTTTATATCATTAGTTATAGATAACATCAATTATTCATTTTTGGTTCGCAGTATGTCTTCATCACAAGCAGTTAAAGGCAAAAACTAAATATTATAATCAAAAGTTGAAGATATATTAAAAAAGAAGCAGAATTTGATGCATTATACTCGTCTATATCAGTCCTCAGCATGCACAGGTTTCTGTGACTCGTAAAACTATTGTGATTTTAAACTTTTGTTGCATTTTTGGTCACAGACATGTGCAGATGCTAACTCATTTCCATGAAAACCTACACTACATATGCACATTAGCTTGTCTAGTCTATAATCCAGAACTCAGTTTCCTCTAGATGCTACCTGGCACCAAGAGCATTGTAGCACACCGGCAGATCCATATCATTAGAAAATCTCATTACATTATTTCACTTAATTACTTCTTGTTGGTTCAGAATTTGGACAATAAGCAGCAACAAGCTAAAAAGGCAAAGACTTGTGATGTAATCCTGCCCTCTTCCTCTCAAATTCTATCCAAACAGTATATCTATATTTTAAAACCCTGGATTTTCAATCACAACATTTCTGTCACATATCGCTAAATCTCGCTGCCGTTCTCACTCCTTTGACCCCAGGTTCAGACACTGCTGATGAATTGGGGTCTCCATGGTAACTATAGCTAAGCCCCATAGATGTCTGTACGGAGAGAAATGCTGAATCCGTCAGCTGTCACCAACAGAGGCTCTGCTTACATTTCAACCAGGAAGAGTCTTATTTTGGTCGACTCTTCAGTCATATAGGTCTGCTTATATACAGTGTGGTCAAAATTGTGTTTATGTCAAAATACTGGACCGTACCGTACTGTGCCGGACCACTCAATGAAAACGAATAATGAATAAAAAAAATGAAACTCAAAATTTTAAAATAAGAAATTGTTACTTTAGTAAGTTTATGGAATGCTTTTTGGAGTGCAATGACATATTTTCTCTATTCATAAAAGATTTCTTAGATTTTTACATGGTGTCTTGACGGAGTAAATCCACGATGAACATTCTTTTGCACCCACGTCCACACAAAACTGAATGAAGAAGTAAGTTTCTGATCGTAACCATGCTAAATCTGGACACAAGAGTCCACTTTGAGGGTCCTCAGCCCGAGAATGCTCCCATGTTCCAGCAGAACTCGTGTCAACCTTTCAGGTCAGCGGCGGAGGACGGCCCTGTCTTCTGCCATCCTCATCTGCCGGAGTTCACTCCATTTCTCCCACCGGCTCTTTTGTCCACTGATTGCTGCACTTTCTCCTCTGGGCGACCTTCGCACCCACACTGTTAGTGGGCAGAGACACCGTCGACACATCTAGATCAGACTGACAGGCCTGTGTCTGCACAGATGCTGTGAGACAATAAGAGACTCTTTTTCTTTGACCTCAAAGAATGGAAGAACACGACGAACAGAGAAATGCTTTTAAAACGTCGACACGCACAAATCCACGATTGTCAGTTAAAAAAGCAAAACTCTGTCATCTGCTGTTGGAAGGAGTCAAGTTGCAATATCTGCAGGATTTCCAGTGCAGGTTTAAAAGCTAACTTTTCATATGTGGATCATCTATATTTTTTTTCCTCAAAGAAAATGACTAAATTAATGTCAAATTTCAAATTTGTTTAAGTAAAAGATGTATTTTAATCCTGAAGTATAAAATGAATCATCGATGGTTATTCATGGACTACATCTTAGTGTTGCTGCTAATTTGTCTCTTTGTTTTCTTCTTTTGCAAAATGAAAAAGATTAAGAAAAAATTGGCTTGTTAGATTTTATGCTTCCAGAATGCTGATGGATGAGATATATCTCCTTCTGTTGCTGTAGAAACCAGAGTCTTCCAGATGTGCAGCACTGGGTGATGTAACGACAAATGTTGCAGAATAGACTTATCTAAGCTTTCGCCTTAAAGTCCCACTCACATCGTCTTTTCATCTATTTTGAAATCATTTTCAGTATTTTCTTTTAGCTATAATTAGGATGTTTTTAGTTAAAGCAAAAAACAAACAAACAAACAAAAAAAGAAAACTGTTGTTTTCTTGGACATAATTTCTGCAGAGCAGCAGTAAGTCATTAGGAATTTATCTCTGAGTTGTGGGCGGGACCCTTGAAACAGAGTTTGTGGCTCCGCCCAGCATATTTTCTATGTCAAAAATACAATCTTTTTTCAACTGCATTTTTTACTCTGCTCTTGATTCTTAACGATTTTATCAAATAAATACAATTTTGTTATAATATTCTTTATATATGTCCTCCGTCATCAGAAAAATGCCACAAGAACCTGTTACAAAAATAAAATTCATTAGAGTGAATCAGACTGGAGTTCTCTGTCAAGTATAATCTCAGCTCAAACATCATTGCAAAAATTGGCTAAAATATAAATGTATTCAATTCCAGTAAATGCAATTTGTTTCTATACAACCAGTCAAATCAATGCCAGCTCACAGAGAAAACAGATGGAAATCCAGATACTTGGATTACACTAGGGGTATAAGGGATACGGTTCAGATCATTTTTCGGAACAGGAAAAAACAACAATAAAAGCCTTCATTTAATTTTGTGAAAAGAATCAATACATATATTTAATAAAACATATATAAAGTACTTCAAAACATGCACATATATTTATTACATCAAAATATTAGGTCATTAAAGTCTATTTATTAAAACATAACATTAAAGACATCTTTGAACTCAAGATAGTTCTATTTAAAAAAAATACTCAAGATGCCCATATAAACAATTGTCCTTTATGAACAATTACTTCTTGAAAAAACATAAAAGCTGGGAGGAGCCTCAGGTTAACACACTTTTGGACAAACCTCAAGCAGGAACTTTGGAGGATGATGGTGGAGGATCCGCGGTACAAGTGTGTGTGACAGACTACGGATCTTCATGATCGATTACACCCTTACATTACACTGTAACCTGGTAAAATTATGTTTAATGTGAAATATTTAAAGTAGCATAAAAGACAAACCTAACAAGAAAACAAAAATATGGTATTAAACACCTCTGACCCCAGCATGTGACCACATAAATAATAACAAAATATAAGAAAAGAACAGCGGCAAGATAAATACTGAAAACTTCAACATGCTTTGATTTCACTAAGTAAATGGAAGCAGTTTCAGCAAAAGAGCGACTATAAACTTTCATTATGTCTTTGATTTATTTTTGTGATCCCCAGCTGAGAGGTTTTTCTGCAGCAGATAAGCCTGACAGCTGAAGGCTCTGCCTCCAATTCCACTGCTGGACGCTCTGGACGCCGCGAGTCAGACTTCAGTCTAACAGTAAAGTGCTTTGCTGAGAGTTTGGATTGAAACTGCTGCGGGTCATCACTGCTTTAAGGCTTCATTTTTGCGAGCTGGAATTTCTAATTTCTGTTCTGGAAGCAGAATTTGGACAAACGTGTCTTTTTCTTGATGAACTGCATCAGAATTCCAGCATAAAGCGTTTCAGATCAGCTGGAGGCCTAAAAAACATCAATAATCATAAATATCTCAAGACCACAAAGACTAAAACGAAAATGTTTTGTCGCTTCGACACCTTTCCCTGCCTTCAGTTTGAACAGACTTGTGCAAATCACAGGGACTACAGTAAAACTTGAGTGTCTGCCTCCAAATTCTCTCCTGTTGCATCAATCTGAGGCAGATCTGTTTATAGGGAAAGTGGTGACCGTTTGTTGATGTATGAGTGAGAGCATATGGTACGTCGGCCTGCTTGTTCTGCTTGTTCTGCTTGTTCCCGACCGAAGATTAGTTTTATTTGACACGTTTCAAACCACATATGGTGGAAGTGCTTTTTGCAAACGAGCCAGGAATCACTCCCAAAGTTATTTCCTAATGTTGTAAGATGTTGCAGTATCACTGTTTTTTTTTTTTTTTAGGTTAGGTTAAAACAGTTTGGATGTGACGCTAGATTGAGTCCACACAGCACTAAAAGCCATACAGTTTTGCTTACTTCTGTAAGGCTGCCATCGCACTAACTGGGGGTCAGCTAATGGGATTATGTGGGTCTGAAGCTCTCATAAATGAAGTCCCTGGTGGGGGAGCAGGGAGCCCCAGCTATCCTTTAGCTCTCTTTAAAGCCTTGCCTTTCGCAGGCAGCCACTGTAAGAGAGCAGCGCGCTCTGACAGTGGGAGCTGTGCCCAGGGCCCCGACTGATGTAAGAGGCATGGCATTTCACTTTGCAGCAGAAATGAAAACGATATTCATCGCTCTCAAAAGATTACTCTCAAAGCTCTCTGGCTACAGAGCATTTCCCTTTGGGGGTAAATAGGGAGGTTGTTGAAGGTCAAGGGTCACGCTGACACCCAAACCATCTTTAAGCAGTCAAACATGTGCATGTCATGGAGAATAGCAAACTGACACTGACAAAAGAAAAAGTCTTCCATACTTTCCAGAGTTTTTCTTTGATAGTTTAGAGACAATCGTGTCTTTAACGTGTTCTGTTTTCCTCTAATATCTGGCTCAAAACTGTACGGCTGAATAGCTAAAATATTGCTCACCATATTTGTTGCTCCACTAATGTTAGGTGGGGATTGTGAGGGCAGTAAGCTAGTTGGAGAGATTTTAATCGGATATCTCAGTTATCGGTGTTTGGAAAGGGGGTGGGGTTGCTCCATGCCAACATTGGAGTTGTTGTTGACCCGCCAACAACTCGGAGATGAATATGTATTGAACTCAGAATTTTTTTTTAATCATTTTGGCTAAAAGGGGAATAATCATAATTAAAAAAAATATATTTGGGAACACTTTAAAAATCAGTCAAAAGATGATGCATCTTTAATGAATCTTTGCAGAGAAGTTAAGATGATCCAGGATTTTTTTTTTACCTGCATCATAGTAAAAAACTATTTATCTTAGTTGTAATTATAAAAGGGATTTCATTAAATATGGTTTTCCTTAACATTTTTTTTATTCATTTCTGTCATTTTTTGACAGTCAAGCTTACTAAAAGGACATTTTGGTGATAATCCTGCTATATTTTATCGTGTGAGGCTTGGAGGATGCAAATGTTGCCATCTGTTAGGTCACTTTGCAGCCAGCTGAGCGTAGCCCGGTGGTTTGGTTCCATGTTCAGCCTCTATGGATGAGCCAGTCTTCATTTGTTTTTGACAAAAAAAGACATAAATAGATCAACTTGGGTGCTTCATCCCAATGCTATCTATGTATTTGTGTCCGGTGGTACCAAGACACTTCCTGTTTGAGGCTGGGTAAAATAAATAAATAAATAAAAATAACCAAGGCCTGATGTGTTCACCAGGTAAACACCAGGGGACTTGTTAAAGAAGCAAGTCACCCCATTCACTCCAATGAGAAACAGCCCAACAGAATGTGTGGTTCAAAAAGCTTTGACATCTCTGTGGTTTCATGTCAGACTGCTCTAATGTGGCTTAGTTTAATTTTCATTTCAAATAAAAATTGCTCAAATATGGGCATCATCTCTTAAATGACAGCTCTCCGGGTGTGTCTCAACTTTCAAACTTGTTGATCTCACCTATGTGGCCGTTTTTGGAGAGGCTACCACCCTTTAATGCCAGGGATGTCACAGACAAACCCTAAGTAGCACACCCTTCTTGACCTACTGCGGCTTTGCATCAGTTTGCAACTTTACCATGAAGCGTTGCATATTAACGCAAAGCCGCAGACTCAGCTGATTTATGTCGACTACATAAGCACTTCACTACTGTAAAGCTTAGAGCAAGGCAGCTTTTCATCGCTTCAGAATCCACTGGAATTATGTTAATTTTGTAGTTGAAAGACCGTCAACATTGGACGTACGCTCTGATGTAAAAGGACGAAATGATTTCAATCCAAACTGTTGTATGATGTCACACTTGAATGTGCGGTCACTTCCTTTCAATTTCCTTCCAGAAGTGGAACATTTTCCAAACACAAACCTTTCATACAGAAACGCTTGGTGAAGCTGTATTTCAATCTATGCTAATAGTTTTAGAACTTAGTTAAACAATTTCTGAAGTCTGCATCAAAAAAGGTGCAATAATTTGCAAAAAAAAACCCTGAAATCTTGTAACATTGCAGACAGTTTTATTTGTCTGTTATTACTGGCTAACTAATCTATTTACTCGATTCATTTTCTTGCATATTAATGCTTTATAATTCTGTCCAGGAATGTGAGCTCAGATGGTGCAGAGGCACGCCGCCGACTACGGGAATGCGAGGGTTTGGTGGACGCCCTGCTTCACGCTCTTCAGTCGGCCGTAGGAAAGAAAGACATGGACAACAAGGTAAAAAACCAAACATCCTCTATTTAAATATTATCCAGCATTCCTCAGAGTCCCAACTTACACTTTACCTGTCTCTACTTCCTCCAAGTCGGTGGAGAACTGCGTCTGCATCATGAGAAACCTGTCCTACCACGTTCACAAGGAGGTACCGGGCGCCGAAAGGTTCCAGGACCCGTCGGCGCCGCAGGCTCCTGGATCAGCAGGGCTCCACAGGAAGAAGAAGGACGACGCCGGATGCTTTGGAGGCAAGAAAGCCAAAGGTGAGAGGGAGGGAACACCTTAGCACGAATATCATCAAACATATAAAAAAAAAAATAGCTTTTAAAAAGTATGTGTGGCAAGAAAGCCAAAGGTGAGAGGGAGGGAACACCTTAGCACGAATATCATCAAACATATAAAAAAAAAAATAGCTTTAAAAAAGTATGTGTGGCGCCTGGAGATCTACTTCTGTTTTCTTGACAGGTGTGCGGTGATTGTAGACCAATTAAAAAAGCCTTAATTGTTGTTGCTGTTTGCTAAGTGAATCTGTCATCTTGCTGTCGTACAGCAACCACGACACCGTTTTCAATCACACCACCAGTCGGAGACCGCGGAGTCTAACCGCTCCTCAAAGCGTCTTATCAGCTCAGTTGTCTGCTCAACACAGAGTCTACATGTGTAAACGTGCACACGCTAATGAACTGCAAACACGCACGAGTACAAACGAGGCTCAATGAAAGGAGTTTAAACCGCTGCCGCGTCTAAGCAAAGAGGATCAGGTAGTGAAACGTTAAATGTCGTAACAAATGATCTAATAGAGGCAGGTTGCTGAGCTCCAGTGGCTGCTCAGGTCTCTGTCATTCTGCAGATTAAAGAAGGCTTCGTTTGTGCTCTTCTATTGGGCGCTGACATGCTCTGAATACAATTTAAAAGATTTGTTATTCTGTTTAGTGACTGGTATGCAAATGTGTGTTAATGCATTTCCCTCTGACCGTCTTCCCTTCCTGACAAACAAGGCAAATTGATGCCAGTCTTTTATTTTTGCTTCTGCAATTTGATGCTTGTGCATTTTCACGCAGAATTGCTTGTCTTGACATGTTTTAGCCGCAAGTTTTGACTGCATTTGAACCTTAAATAATATCTTTTGAAAATGATATTTGTTAGTTCGATGTTGTAAAAAATGTGATGTTTTGTTAATAAAAGGTAGAAAAGCAAGCTGCAGAACAGCTTCTTCTTGAGCCACGTCTTTTTCACCATGCTTCTTCTCTCCTTGCTTTGTGTCTTTTGGCATTGCTGCTGCTTCCTTGGCTAACTATAGAGGAATGGTTTAATCAAGGTGAGTGCCCCTCCATTCAACCCTTCTTACTGCTGCTCCTCTCCTCTTTGCCTCCAGCTCCCCTTCCTCCGCCTTGTCTGTCTTCCCTCTGGATGCAGCTAGAAATGGCTTTGGGTAGCTTCCAGACACTGGAGAAGGTTCCAAGGACTTCAGAAAATTGTAGCGTTTGATTGAATCCACACGCGAATGTAGCTGTGGGATTTCAGGCTCCACCCAAACTATCATTGGTGTTTTGTCAGACTATCTGCAGCTTTTACAATAACAACAGGATGAAGCAAAGATCCTTCTCTGTTGGTGAAGGTTCTCTTTCATCCAGGTGAAGCTGCCTTGAAGTTGAATCATGGCATCTGGACTGAAAGCTCTTCAGATCTCATGATTCAACTTCAGTACAATTACAGAGGAAAACAAATTAGGACACCTTTAGAAGTTGTGAATTTTTGCAACATTTTTGGATATGCATTTGATTAATCTTTAAAACAGTTCAAATAGACCAAAAACAGAAACCTTTAGGTTTGATTAAAGTTAACTTTTTAAGGACCCACTCCTATAATAATTGTGTTTTTAAAGTTAAAGTCCCACTATTTGTCACACACCTAGGTGCATGAAATTTATTCTCCTCATTTGACCCGTCCCCTGGGGGAGTGGTGAGCTGCAGACACAGCATGTTTGTTTGGAGCGAGACAGGAGAGTGTAAACAAAAGGGATGATGGGAAGTGAGGGACGGCTTACTCCGTGCCAACATTTGTAATGAACTACTGCCGCCCTGACAAAACTATATACTAAAAAAACAACACAAGTTTTTGGATTTGTGCTAAAAAAAACTTTATAATCATAATTAAAAGACCACTAGGAACACTTTTGCATTTGATCAAAAGATTATAGTAGTGGAACTGTAACTGCCTGACTAACCAAAAAATGAAAGAGCACATGTAGAAAACTTTATTAAAAACATTGATTGTATGTATTACTCCTCTAAACCAATTAGCAGCAAAAAAGCATTTTTTTAATGAGAAAAAAGTTAAGTGATGAAGTTCCAAATGTTCTAAAAGATACCAGGGATAAGTGAAATCCGAAATAGGAATATAGATGTTTCAAGACTGTAAATTTCCTCACTACACACTTAAAACACTTTTCTTAGACAGACATGAACATTATGACACTTTTATCTCTTGTTTAAACTCTCAAAGTTTAAACCTTCATAGAAAAATAAGTCCAGTATTATAGAAAATAAAGATCAGATCGTGACCAAGATTTGTGCAGATTGGGCAAACTGAACGCAGTCTGTACAGGACAGGTGAGACAGAGAAGATTTCCTGTAAATTGGACCAAATCTATCAGACAGATGAAGAATAGTTTAAAAGCAAAACATTAAAAAAGAGGTCATCCTGGAGGGAGAGGAGCTGCTGCTTACATAGACCACCATGACAGAAAGTATTGCCTCAGTCGAGCTGAGGAATGGACAGTTTTGTCTTCATGTGTCTGGATTGTCCCGTGGGGATAACCGTGTCCATGTGAGCCGACCATTAGCTGCCTGAGCTGCAATAACCCCTCACCCTCCTCCTCCTCCTCCCCGCTGCTGCTGCTGCTGCTTTCTTTTTTCTCAAAGATGTTTCCAGGAACTCTGATGGCAAAGTGTGAAGAAGTGGCATGCAGTTACATCGTCTGTGTGTGCTCTTCAGCTTCTACAATATGCATTTGACTTAAACTGTTTGAAAAAGACGGTTTGAAGTGTGTATTTGTGTCCATTTCATGTGTGGCTCTATGGTATTGAGTGCAAACCTTCTCGCTTTGTTCCGAGTGGAAAGAGTAGTGTGTTTTTGTGACTCGTGTCGCACCTTTCTGTCTGCCTCACCTTGAAGAGCTTATACAGATCCACTCACAGCTTCACACCTTGTGTTGTCGCTCAAATAGTTTACCATGAATAAATACCCATTTGAAACATACTGATACCTTCCCGTCAGAGTCATCTGTCGATGTCGGCTTGTTCTTCACAATCCAGGCTCTCTGGGTTATAGGCGCTGATCTAATCTCTCCTCCTTTGTTCCTACGCAGGCAAAAAGAATGGGGAGAATGACAAAAACTACGACACATTGGATCTGCCCAAGCGCACAGAGCCATCTAAAGGTAGGCCGGGTTAGGCCGCCCTGTGATAATCCAGTTTGGCAGAAACTTCCCAGGACAGAGCGAGTTCAGTGCTTTGAAGAAAGGGGCTGGAGCGTTGCCCAGCAAAGGTGTCGAGTCGTTTGTCTTTTTAAGCGGACAAATAAGAAGCCTGCTATCGTGGTGTTGATTTAGCTGCGTGTGATGACTGCTGGCAGCTGTTCTGTTTCTCCTGAAGAGTGTTTCAGTTTGGTCATGAGGTGGAGCTCGAGCTTAAAGCAGTACACATTTTTCAAGAAGAATAATCAAAAAACTGTTACCTTAAAAGAGTTTGGAAAATTCATGCCTGTGAATATATAAAGCTGTTCATTTAGCCAGCAATGTATGTTAGCATTAGCCGTCCTATGGGAAATTCCATTAAATGTTAGCATCAAGCTAGTAGACTTCAGCTTTATGTGCTAGATCGATTTCTACTTTTATGGATCGATTGTTGATCTATTAATCTTAGATCAATTTAAATCAATAGATGTTATCAACTCAACCCTGAACAGTGCGAGGCAAGTTTCCCAGATTGTTTGTATTTCTTGCAAGATAATCAAGTGTAAATTAAATATATGTACAAACAAACAAGTAAACTTGAATTAATGGGAAATCCATTTATGTTTTAGTTTCATGAAGTTCAGCCCACTGTTGTTTTTCCACATCAAAATGAATACAAACAGAACATTCATAGAACATTCTTCAACACTGTATGGTCACATGTCTTTGCTAAATTGTTTCCACACATTGGACTGTGATGATGGATCGATCCTTGTTTTGCTGCATCACATGTGTTGTTCACTGTGATAAACCTACAAAATAAACCTACAGTGTCTCAGTCTAAATGGCATTTTCCATTATCTATTTGGTTTAATTCCGTTGATTGGATTAACATCTTGCCTCAGACTGATCAATCTGGTTGGATTGTAGCAAAATACATCGATTCATTGATTAAGTCGATTAATCGTTACACCCCTAAAAATAGGGAACTTATATGATGTAAAATTTGGATTAAAACGCAAAATGAACTTAAAGCATTGACACATTTCAATGCTCTATCATTAGTAGCTTTTGTTCCAAATGATGCAAATAAATATATTTGCACTCTCAATAATGCCAAGTTTCACCTTTCAGTTACTCCAATAACTTCAAATCCCCGTATCCTAATTCTGCCTGTTTTAGAGTCAGATACAAATCAAACATCCTTTTTTATTGTTTTTTGGAGTCAGGATTTTTGCCTAACAGCACTAAACATTACAAAACTAAACACAAATAAAGCTGTAATGAAGACCAGAGTTCACTGGTTTTGTACCATCATGAATACAGATTAATACAAAACAATGTTGATTCATCATTCCATAAAGATGCAATGATGTTTTCAGATTAGATAAATTCTAATTTTAATGCTTGTTTTACATTTTAGTAGAAAACACAATTCTGTCTAAGTAACTATTGTGCTTTCTCCAAAGGAGTTTAAATTGTTTCAGTTCGTTCATTTTGTTCAGCTTTTTCTATTCACATATTTTTAAACTGTATGTAATACCCTTAAACTTTTGAGTCTAAAGAAACGTTGGAATTTTACTTTTTTTTTTTTTTTTTACATTTGTCAGAATTTATGCTTTGTTTTGGCTGAAATCATCAGTCAGACCAGGCAACCCTTCAAGCAAATTAAGTACTCACTGTTACCCCACCAGACAGGAGCCTCTATAAACTTTTGATATGAGCATCTGTCATTAAGTTATGGTGCACTAAAGGAGGATTTATTTAAGTTAAAATTTGAAAGCCTCAACTGGAACGTCAGATAAAATATGATTTTAATTCTTCAGCTATCATAAAAAAAATAAAATATTTCTTGCCCTTTTTTGGCAAATGTTTTTCATGCACATTTTTTTCTCAATGTGTTAGTTATGCCTTTACAAACTAAAAATGCTGCATTTTCTTCTGCTGGAAACCCTGAACCCATCTTACAAGCTCATACAAAGCACAAGAAAATTACATTTTTTTTCTTCGTTCTTTGCTTAAACTTAGAGCTGTAACTTAGTTCACCATTATCCAGAAATGTAATTACTTTGTCAGATTTACAAAACAGAGCTTTCTCTTTCTTTTGATATCTTGCAATATTTCATACGATTGGCTAAGACGAGCATAATGTTGTGAACAGCAGTGGAAGTCATCCCTGGAGACTGCAGATGTTGTAGTTTCTTCCCAACACAAATAGAAATTGAGAGCAGACATGAGCTGTTTTGTATTCAGCCCTCACTTCGGCGTATCCGTGTTGTGAAGAAGTCAGCACCGCGAGTTTGTAAGTAAGCATGCCATGAGGTCAGCTTTCCATCCGTCTTCTGATGTCTGGAATCGGCCCGCACTTGTCAAACGCATACATTTCCTATTTACACTTCAGCACCTTCGCCAGCGTTTAGTGGCAGACCCTAAAAGTCTGTATCACTTCCTATTTGACTGATAATTACCCATATTATTCCAGCAAAGTGGGCTCTTATTAAACTAGATCTCAATTAAAACAGCCTTGCTTTTGCAAGTTAAGCCGATTTAGGCCTTCTCTCTTATCACTCCTCAAGTAGAAGAAAGCACATGAGTATGATAATTAATATTTTCCTCTGGTTGGGGGCTTTTCATGGGTGAAAGCCAAGCTGGCACAACAACAGCCCAAACACTATAGTGGCTGGAATTGTGCGGCACTTATGTAGCAAAGTGAGAAAACAACACCCTTTGGAGTTTCTGTTTTTTTCCTCCAGTGAAGGCATTTGTGGCATAAATGTCAAGCCTAGCTGAAATGAGCGTGGGTGATCATGCCGTAGAGAGCTGCCTCGGTTTCCTTCTCACACTCGGGAAAATCAAATCTGGTGTTATTAGCTCAACGTACAACTGCAGGGAGATGCATGGATGATAGGCGAAAAAATCAAAATTAGGTTTTAAATCAGTTTCACCATCAAAATTAGCTAGAGAAGCTTTGTTTATCCATAAAAAGAGGGTGTTTGTGTGGCTTTTCCACTCCCCCCTCCATCCTCTTGTCATTGGTCAGCTGTGAAAAAAGCACGGAGCGAGGAGCTCTTACTTTGGGGTGATGATGAGGGAAGATATGGGAGCTTACATGTGTATCCCAGAACTGATCTGTTGTCAGATAGCGAGAGGCCAAGGAAGGTGGCAGACTGAATCTGGCAGTGGGCTATGATTAATCTGCTGGCGACTTTGTGTGCGCTCAGGCAACAGAGAGCAGAAATAACATGATGGTAAACTCAGTTTAGCTGCCCAACAAGTAGCCAGATTTTCATTTCTTCCATTCGGTGCTTGGCTAATCACTGTAGGTTTTTATGTTTGGCACCTCTGCTGGTTAACAGTCGATTTAAAGCTTTTGATTATTTTTTAATTAACAACAAAAAAAAAAACTTAATGTTCAACACTTTCATGTTAATTTTTTGTCAGGACCAAATCTTTTCCTCCTCCTGAACTGCAGTAATAAATGAAATAGAGATTTATCATTTCCAATTAACTTTTGTTTTTTAAAACATTAAAGACTGAGAAAAGCGGGATTAGTTTGACAGTCTGTTACTGCCGCCGCGTTCTCTGGCTGCAGCTCGATGCAGCGACGTGTCCAGCGGAGCTCACGCCACGAATATGCTAGCAGACTGAATTATTTCATGAACCCAGACATGGAGATGTGATTACCAATGCTTTTGTTGAACTATTTAAAATAAATAAATGTGATCTCTCAACAATATCCATGTCTTCTATTCATTATAAATGACATACAAGTCAATGCTTCTATTCAGCGATGAGGCTAAAAACTTTTGACAGTAGCTCTTACCACATGTTTCCAGGTGTGATCAGGAATAACCAATGAGCTATAGTCTATCACGATGTATTAAAGGAGTTGGGTTCAAGTTATACTCTTAAGAGTTTGATGATCCATAGTCGAGAAATAGGCAACTCCAGGCCTCGAAGGCCACATTCCTGCCTGTTTTCCAACATACCCTGCTCTGGTATGTTCTAATTGGCAGGACACGCCTGAACCAGGTAATCAGTTATGACTAGGGCTTGGATATTTGGAAATCATAAAGACACTGCGGCCCTCGAGGCCTGGAGTTTCCCGTCTCTGACCCAAACGGAACACTTGATGTGGGGATGACATGAGTAATTTAGTTTTAAAACTGTACTTTCATATGTGTTGGTGGATCTGTGCTCTTTTGTTTTTCTCCCATTCTCTTTAGGCCAAATTCTTTCCATCAGCCAGTATGTGATTTCGAGCACAGTAAAATCTACTTTTATGTTATCCCACTAAATCCTTTAAAGCACATTTTATACTTTCAGTCTTCTTTGTTGACAAGGCATAACCTTTAAAATGAAAATTGAGTTTATTTTATTCTTTGTCCCAGCTTTTGTCACCACAAAATCAAAGGAAAAAATCTTTATTTTGGTAGAGTTTGAGTCCTCTTATACCCCCTGTATTATTGTTAAAGCTCAGTGGCCACTGGGATAAAAAGTAATCGTGTTTCTCTAAAGGATTAATGGACGTCCTGCTGCAGTGAGCAGATATGCACAATCTGGTCCATTCTTTAAGAATAGGGATCTTTTATGATTGTGCTGGCACCATGTATCCCTATAGAAAAGCACTATTCCAGTGGGAGAAAATGTTTTCCCCACTCCGCTTCTATTTTGTACCCAAAGTGAAAGCCGGATGTCATGAATAATTTACTCCACATCCCAAATTCCAAGCAGTGGTATCATTTGGGAGCTCCTTGTTTTTGTAACCGTGGAATCTCACACCTGAATATGGAAGACCAACCTCAGCTTTAGTTGATTTCTCACCAGCTGTCAGTCTCTTGACCGTTGCGGTGAATCATTTGCCCCTTCGTTCCAAAAGAAACACTGCCCTCTCTTATTCCATTCCATCCTTTTTCACGCACTCTTCCTCGCTTGCTGCCGTTACATTTCGCAGGGAGGTGTGACTATTTATTAGAATGGTAACCTCAAGAGCATCCTACCCAAACGTGCAGGTGGAATGGCACGCATAAACAGCATGTGTATGAATAAAAGCTTTGCATGCAGACATGTGAGCTCACACGCTGAGCACAATCAGGCATGGCATTCATTTTGCACACTGTTGGTTCCAGACTGTCTGGCACCCTTCACTCCCATCTGAGGACTATCTCAGATGATTCTGTCCTTGTTGCATTAACCTCCCTTATGCCAAATGTACTATGTGTGGTTATTTTTCTGTTGCTCTGGTCCCGCCATGTCTAGTTGGAAGTCAATCGTGATACAGAAAAACGATGCCTCTTTATCGCGAGGTTAGGTTTCATATTTCTGGTCCCTTGGTGCCACAACAATTGCACTACTGAAATGGGATACAAATAAAATCCTAAAAGGGATATTGTATTTTCAGATAAATAAAGAATAAACAAATGTAAACACAACAAAAATCCTTTGAGATAGTCATGGTCTCGTCTGTTTCTGTTACAATAGCATGTCATTTTTCTACTGCATTTACAACGATACCCAAGAGTCAGTAAAGTTTTTTTTTTAACTGTTTAAAGACAATGATGTTTTTGTGGCGTTTTTTTTTCATGACACATATTAAGAAAAATAAGCTCAAAATTGCATTTCTAAGTACCTTTTTTGTTGAAATTATTGTGAATCACAAGCATCAAGCATTAAGATGCAGTTTAAAAATGATCACTTAGCAACAGGAATGGGGGCGGGGTTGTTCATGCTTACAACTCCACCCACAACACACAGATGACTTTCTAATATACTGCCGCTCTGCAGAAGCTATGTCATAGAAAACGACAGAATTATTTTCAATTTTAGCTAAAAATGTCATGATCATAATTAACTCTTTAACACCTGAGGCGGCGCCGGTGATGCTTAAACATTTTTAACATACTGTAACGTTTCAACCATTAACACCATCAATGTCCATCCAGTACATTTTGAAGGAGAAAAGCGGCTCATGCCGCTTGAAATGTTATATTAGATCAAAGAACATTGGGACGCTTTTTAAAGTAGTGCAAAAGATGATTGGAATGGGTCTGTAACCAATCCAGATAGAACAGTTTTTGTTTGCTGTCCTGCATATGAAATAAGTCACTTTCATAATGAATATTAAATACAATTCTTCAGTTTAAATACACATTAAACAACAGCTGGTTTTAATGGAACATGTTTAAAAACAAAGCGTAAAAAACTCAAATGCAATAAATACATAGTTGTTTTTTTAAAGTTTTTGCATTTTTGGTTTAAAGAAATTGTCTATTACACAACAGTTTCATTTGAGCATATAACACATATTTTGGGAACAAACTCACTGGATTGTGACAACAACCTCAGAACCAAAATACTGGCTGAAGTCGTATGAGCGTCATGCCAAAACACACATCAAATGTCCTCACTGTTGAGGGAAACAAAGCTGTATAGGCTCAGTTTTCCCTAACCTAAATTTAACAGAGACCTACAGGTTGTGAATCTTTCTACGCATCATCAAAGGGCTAATTACAAATGATTTATTGGTCATTTGGTTTAGTTTCCAACAGTGACACATTTTAACAGTTTTTTTTTCTGGATAAATCTATACATGCTATAAACAATCATCATTGTAAATTGTCTATTTGCAGTTTAAATAAAGCTTTCCATAAAAGCAGCAACACAGACAACAGGGCCACTAACCCTAACCCAATTAGGATTGTTGTTATATTTGGCAGTTTTTCAGAGCCCACAGCAACTTTGGTTCAAAACAGCAACTGGCTGTATTTTTACAAACCCCTTTTGGTGTTATTGGAGAAATTTGTTAACTCTTGACATGAAGCCTGTGGGGCTCCTCCTCTACTTAAAGAGCAACCACTGCTGCTTTGTTCGTGTCCACAGTGCGCTCACAGCAGAGTTTAAGGTTAAATGGTGGACCAATTTACAGGCCTCCCAGCCACAGTCCAAGCTGGAGATGTTTGTTGCTCTGCGTCCAGTCTTTGGCTGAAACTGAGGCACGCACAGTGACCTGAAAATGAACAATGGGAAACCTAAAGCCATAAGGTCAGGAATTAGCAGGCAGAGCATGGCATTCACTTGGTTTTCAGGCATTAAATGGAAATTACATGCACTACATGTCAGAAAAATGACTTGAGTTAACAGTTTATGAGGATTTTATTAAAGCAAACAATGTTACTCTCCGTCCTTTAGCGTCCATATAACCTAAAATATTAGCATTTTGAAGTTATTCTTTTAGAGCAGAATGGACTCCAGTTCATTACAACTGTATTTTTTGGTTTTGTTTTGTATCAAAACATTGTTTTTATTACATAAATAATTGTTATAGTAAGTATAGTAATATAATAAGTGTTATAGTTTGGTTTGAGTTTGTCACGCCAGCAGGTTTGATTTGCACCAGAAGTTATTGGTTTTGATATTCATCTATTTTTGATTGCGTATAAGCTTATCTAAATGTCAAGAAGTGAATGTGACGGTTTAGTATTGGCACTTATTACAACGTTAAAATCAGAGGATTGGTGGGATTAGCCCATTTTTTACCTTTTTTTTAACCATCTAAGTTGGGCAATTTGCCCCCTAAGTGAGTGGTGTTTCGAACCATCTGATTATTTCATTCTGATTAATCTGCCCCAGTTTTTGGTTTGCTTGTGAGATTGCTGTATATGAGAACTGGACTGGTGATACTTTGTTTAACATGTTCTTGATAATCCTATTTTTTTCATTACATGTTTCGTGGTCAAGTTATAAACTGGCCAATCAGGTGCCTCAATCAAAGTATGGGGAGTGGGGTGGACTTCCATGAAGCTCACTTCAGATTGCTCAGAGTGGTTGCCATAGAAACCATGACTCAGACCAACTCAAACCAATTACTGCTTACTGACATCATCTGGCTCCGATATGGTGCCGTCTATATCGCCAAAGGATGGTGACTGAATTGTTTCTATTTGTTTGGACGGGTAAGTTAGTTATTTTCAATGGGTGATGTCACACTCACTCGATCCAGTTCTCATATTCAGTCAGTAGTATGAACACAAACTAAATTACACAAAAGTTTAAATATTTATTAACCTTTTTCTGTTCAAACATAGTCCCAAGGACTATCAAAATGCAAAAACAACCAACTTAAATCTATTAGATAATGTCCCCTCTGCCTTTTCTAATATTAGGCTTGTTGTCATGGAAGTCTTTCCTAAGTTGCTTTATGCATGATTCTTTTAGCTAATATATTTCCCAGAGCTTCATATACTAAGAATCTGCCATGTCTGATTGATAGCTAATCCACTGCTGCTTTCTGTCCACTCGTTGGTGAAAATATATCTGCAGAACCTGACATTTCAACCGGTGGGCATATTAAAAGCTTCTCCACAGCCCATTTTGTAATTTCCTCAGCTAAATTGCCTCCCACCTGTCCCAGTGACTTTCTTCCATTTGTTGTTTATAATAAGCGTAGAACAACAAAGGAAAAAGGGCTAATTATGTGAATAGCCCGTAGCCTGCCACTGATATTTTAGCTACTGTACCTCATCTTCCAAAGCCCCACTCATTGTCGTGAGTAGCAGTGATAGCATCTACTGATAAAGAAGTAATTACAAAGCAAGACGTACAAAAACAAATGAGGGGAAGCAAGAGGTTTGTTTAAATGAGACCACCTTGTGTTTGTTGGAAGTACAAAGAGGCTTGCAGAGTAATGATGCTATTCCTTGGAGGTCTTAAGTGGAGTAGTTGTTCACACATAATTAGTAGAGTGAAATCCTTACAGATTACTATGTACTTTGTGTGTTTTGATTCATTGTAGCTTGTTTATGACTATTTCTGGCAAAGTAAAGGGAGTCCCAAGACTTCTTTGATGGCAGTACATACATTTAACAGCGTTTCCACCCCCTCAGCTGCCTTTAATGTCCCTGAAACTTCCTCATCTTTAAATATTCTCCTATGTTACCTCCTACGACTTGCAGTGGGACTCTCGAGTCATGCCAGGATTCACAGCAACATCAGGCTCTGAGATGATTAGCCCCGTCACTGGAGCATAGTGCTAAGTTTGCAACGAGAACAAGTCCAACAGAGTAGGAGGAAGTGCTGTTGGATTTTGTTCCAACAGCAGCCCTGTTGGCACACGAACGCCGTCTCCAGTTTCAGCAGCAGAAACTTTAATCTATTGGGCGTGCTGACAGTTTTTGAAAGAGCGTACAACGTTGGATTAGGTAATGCACAATTCAAACTGCCACTTCGAGCTATTGCCGTAGGAAATATCGATCGGGTAAAAATAGAAAGCCACAACTGCACCCCTGGGATTGCTGTTTTCATCAAAGTTGAGAAGCAGCAGGGAAAAATTTGATTAAACTGCCTCTTTTTAGTTTCTACTCAAAGTGTTGGAGCTTAAAGTTTGGGAATTTTTTTCTCAAAGGATCCTAAAAGAGTAAACAGTTTAAGTTTGGATTTTGAGATCTGACGTCACTATCCTTGACACAAAATACTTACTTTTAAATCAGTTTTGTATTTACATTTGTGTGAGTCATGCTAAAGCTGTAACCTCTAACAATAACATATTACCAAAAGAATTAACTGTATTTTGCGACAAAGATGGCTTTTATGGGTTCAGCTCAGTGGCCTTGTGGAGGAGTGTCCGCCCTGATACTGGAAGGTCGTGAGTTCAACTCCTGGCCGAGTCATACCAAAGACTCTAGTAAATAGGACCAAGTGCCTCCTGCTTGACATGCAGCATTGATGGGTAGGATTGAGGGGTTAAACCCCCAAATGGTTCCTAAGCGCAGCTGTGTCTGCAGCTCACTGCTCCCCCAGGATACAGGGCAAATTCAGAGAACAAATTTCACACACCTCTGTGCATGACAACTAATGGGACTCTAACTTTTTTTCTATAACCTAAGAGGTTTCAAATCCAAAAGTATGTTGACATCAATTATGAAACTGAAGTTCAAAGCTTTGTTGTGTCCATGTTTGGGTTTATCCATATTCAAATTTAAAGAAAGCACACTCTTAATGTTGAACAAGTTTGAGCTCTAATAAAGTCAACAAAGCCAATTAAAATAAAGAATAAAAAACTCCTACAAACACACGTTTCTGATGAACAATACATAAAGTTAGAACATCCCAAAAGTTTTTAAATAAATATGATTATTCTCATTTTTATTTTCAGGCTTTTTTACATTAGAAATAATGGGACATTTCTCCTTTCTGACACCAGCACCCAGTGGTCTTCTGTGGAACTGCAACATTTACTACTTTTGGGTTTAGGTCAAAATTGGTTCAAACTAGAGATATAACGGATCACAAAACTCACAGTTCGGATTGTGTCACTGTTTAAGGGTCACGGTTCGAATCCTTTTTAGGATCTGTAAAAAGGAAAAAAAAACAGGAAAAAATAACAAAATAGAGCCTAAAATTACTATTTTGAAAAGTTTCAAAACATATGTTCGATAAAACATATATACAGTACTTTAAAGCATAAATATTTCGCCATAAGTATCCATGGTAAACCTGTATGCCGAACCGTGGCTAGCGAATCGTTACCTCTCTAGTTCAAATATCATGCAATAATTACAAAACTCAAAGTTGGTGGGCTGGCCAAAGATATTTCTAGACCTTGTAGTTATAGAGGAAAACATTTCATTGGTAACCTGCTATTCTAGAGATCTTTATGCCTGGTTGAGTTAATCCAACTCTGGAACTAATGTCTACTAAAAAGAGGTAGCAACAAAATTAAAGTGTTATACAAGCTCTACACTGACTATCAAAGTGTGGTGTCATTGTTGCTGTTCCATTGAAATGTTTTGTGCAGCACAGAAATATGGGGGTTGTAATCCCTTTTGTGAGATACTGTCTGGATCTTTTAATCACAAAGGGTTTGCGTTTCAATGCATGTTTGACGATTGGTTTATCTGAGTCGGTGGTGACATCCTGTAATCTCATCCTCGCTGTTATTTATTAGACTCTTATCAGCACAGTCAAACCTAAATTCACAAGCATGCCAGTACAATCGGATTTTACACACAGATACTTTGTTTTTACTACATTGATACAGATAGATATGTCCTTCACCATAAAGATAACATTATGTTGCTTTTAGGGGTGATGTTGTTTATTAGATGGTGTGTTTGGGAGGGGAGAGGGGTGAAAACGGAGCATTAGTGAGCGTTTTCTGGAGAAACTAAAGAGGGAACCTTGAACAAAAGATGGACGTAGGCAATCCTTCAACTGTTTACCACCTTCACCACGGCCATCATGCTAGTAGTTGGAGCACTGTGCTCGTCATGCGTCTCTGCTTTTCTTCTGATAGTGTTTAGTGTTGAGAAAAAAACAAAGAGTCCATCATTCAGAAGAGGAATGGGAAGAAAAAAGTAGTGCATACTCTTGGAGGAGGTAAATATTGATTTAACAATGTGTTGTCATTTGTTTTAGAGAAATAATCTGGCACCACATTTTCAGCCGTTAAAAAAAGGTGCTTGAGACATAATTCTCTTCTTTCACCATTGCTGGCTCAAGACACTCTATTCTTGCGCTGTGCACGACAGATTTATAATCCAATTTACTCTATGTGAAAGAATAGCTTTGTCTGCGTATTTGAAACAACAAACCAAATAAATAAATAAACAAGCGGGGTCAGCTTGGCGGGAAATGTGATAATACGACATTTCACTGGACTCCAGGAGCACCTTCTTCACCATTTCACTTTGGTGACCTACCTGCTATACTTAGCTTTTTTATAGTAACGTTTTAGTTATTTCCATATTCTGTGTGGACTTCCAACAAACCCTGAGTGATGAGAGTGGTTGCCATACAAATGTTGACTCAGACTGATCTGGACCAATCACTGCTTGCTAATGTCGTCTTGCTCCAATGGCAGCATCTGTATTGTAAAAAAGTGGCAACTAAATTGACTTTTATTTGGTTGGTGCCATTTTAGTCAATTCTTCGAACTCACACAAATGATCCCAAATACTGGCGGGATACACATAGACATTCACATAATGATGGTAGCCACACTGCCGTACATGGCGCCAAACTCCAGTAGCAATGTAGCATTCAGGGTCTTGCCCAAGGACACATAGGCAGTCAAGGCATCCCCCAATCAGAGGTTGACCGCTCTACCTCTGCACCACATCCATTAAAACATTTTCTTAATAACAGCTCATTCTTTTATGTCACTGATAATTTTTTTTCTTTTTTCTCTATTGCTTTATATGTTTTTGTAATTGTCTAGGCATCTCCCCCAGCACCCAAAAGGCTGTAGCCTAAACTTCCTCCATTATTTTTCGTATTGAAAGTCTGTAATTGGTATACTCTCCCCCCCATTTCCCCAGTAAACTTTACTTATGAGCTATATATTTTAAAGTTATGGCTTCTTTCCCGTTTTATTGTAGTTATACTCTTTTTCCAAACTTGCACATTTCTCTCCTGTCTCACTGTTTCTCATTCTCCATGTGCTCCTTTCCTCTTCTTACTTGCCGTCTCATATTTGTTGATGTGCAATTATTCTGTCAAAAAATAGACATAAAGCATGTTGGGAATCAACTGCAAGGTGGAATTTCCCTCTTTAAGCTTGCATCTCAGATCTGTATTCTCAAGTGAGCGACCGAAACCCCGAAAGAGGGCACAAAAAGCGTTGACAAATCTGTTTTTGTTTGTGCGATCTGCCTCTTGCTTTTATTTTCTGTGCTTATCTCCTCCTCTCCCATCCTCCTCGTTTCCTTCTATATCTCTCTCTCCGTCAGCCTCCTGCTGTTGCCAGAGTTTGAGTTTTGTTTTGTGGCTGTGTGAAGACGTGACTTGCCTGGGTAAGGAGAGCGGGCACTCAACGTGATGCTGATACACTCCTCAGCCTCAGCAGCGGACATGCACGCAGGCACCATTTGAAAACACTCTCAAACTCATACGCACCTCTCCACTTGAAACACTTGAGCGCCCGACGGAGCTGGGGCTGCTGCGCTCAGAACTAGCAGTCTGTGGCCACTAATTGCAGCCCTCAGCTATCATTTTTGCCAGTTGCAAGGAAATTATGGCAAATGGAGGCGAGAATGAAAAAGATCCCCATAAACAACCTCAGCAGCCAATTTAGCTTTTAGGCTCCTGATCTCAGTGCATTACCACTAAATGAAATTCATCTTGCACCTTTTTGTGCAGGTCTCTCTCGACTATCTCAAACCAACATGAAATTATCGGTTAGTGTTTCTGTGTAGGGTGATTTTCATACCTGCCTGTATATGATCTAGCGATGGGCGGATATCATTTTTTCCATCCAATACTAATAACAGATATTTCCATAGCAACTGTGACCAAAAACCAATATTTCCCAATACCAAAAATTGTTCATAGGAACAGCATGCGACTCTTTAAAACTTTACAAATATATCTGAAAACGTTCAGACCATTCATTATCTGTTAGACATGACTGTAAACTATACGCTTCCCATTGCCAGGGATCTATTAGGAACAACATGTATCTCTAACAAAAATAGAATATACCTTAAAGCAGTCAAAATAATTACTATGATGGTAGACATAAGCTTCCCAGTGCCAAGGATCTTTTAGAAACAAGTACACATTTAAAAATAAAGTGCATCTGAAAACAGTCAAAGCAATATCAATGGATGTTTTCATATTGGACCAATACAGATACTCTCATTTATGCAAATATTGTCCAACACCGATACTAGCACCAATGTATTGCCCATCCCGAATATGATCATTCCATGCTTATTGAAAGTTTCTGTCAGTATGTTGAGTAGTTTTGGTTCCTGTGTGACATTCACTGAGATATGCAATGAGCAGAAGAGGCTGGTGAAAGGATATTGGTTAAGGAAGTAATTAGGATTGTGAAGCTGCATTAACACTGCCCTCATCAACACGTGTTCAAGTAGAAACCTTCAATGAAAAGTCTATATAAATGTGTGTACACGTGGTTGTACTTGCCGTTTACTTGCTTGGTAATGCGTAGCTCCAGTTATTTTTCAGACCATTTCTGGGCTCTATGTACAAAGATGTCCATTGAACACACGATGAAAGTTAAACTATACGTTTTAAACTATAAGTACTTCTTAAAAAAAACTGTTTTGAATATTGTGTGGCAGACAATTGTAGTGTATTTTATACATTGATTTTAAAATATTTTGATCAACTAAATCTTTAAATTTCAGTATTTTACATTTACTGAATAAATGGATTGGATGAACTTCTGTAATTACTACAAAAGGTGATTCTCATTGGCTTTTTTGGTAGAAAAAATATTGAACTTAAGTATGTTTCACATGTGTTTCCACAAATTCCAATACAGTAATTTGGCTTTATTTTAGTATAATGTATATAAAAATACACAATCTTTAAAATGAAAGCTAGGCCTGGTAATTTGCAGATTCTTTTCAACAGCTGTACACAAAGAGGAGCCCACTGAGGGAACAATTCATTCATTCATTCATTCATTCATTCATTCATCTTCTTGTCCACTTCTTCCCTTTCGTGGTCGAGGGGGGTGCCAGAGCCTATCCCGGCTACTGATGGGCGAAGGCGGGGTACACCCTGGACAGGTCGCCAGTCTGTCGCAGGGCCTCAATCACACACACATTCACTCACATTCACACCGAGGGAGCAATTCCTCAACCAAAAAATAGGATTTATTGTTTACTTGTAACAAAATGGGAGCTACATTGTAAAAGATAAATTAAATTGAGGCTAAATACTAAACTTAAAAAATGTTTTTTAGAGAGTTTCAATTATAAAATTATAATATTAAGCTTTTCAACAATTTATATTGTGTGTTTTTATACTTTAGTTGTTTGTTGTATATCTCAGCTTTCCAACTTTATTACAAAGTTGCTCAAAACGAAAGAAATCCAGTATGAACTTGGGCTGTCCAAAATCCCAGGAAGAACTAACACATAAAAGGTTTGAGGAACAACATTCGTGACAGGAGCAGCAGTTTTATCTCACTTTATTATAAAGATGCCGTAACCGCAACAGCAGGTGAAAAACAAATGTTAATTGATAACAGGAAGAAGTGCTGTTAGCATGAAAACAGTTCTTTTTGCTGAATCTAAACTGAAATAATTGCAGTTCCTTTCAGTTTTGCAAAAAGAGCTAATAAATCTATTAAATATCAACTACAATCTCTTAGTGACACTGTTGGAACATTAGGTAAAGCTTGAAAGTGCTAACCTGCCTACTGTTAAATGTTTTGCATTTAACACACCTTAAAAAGTATCATACTAATGGGTTTTTCATCTGAAGGAAAAATAATTTCTCTCTCTGACTGGGAGGAAATACTGATGACAGCCACTTGCAACGTCTCCACTGTATATCCACAGAGACGCTGGTTTCCTTTAAGGCACATTCTTGGATGAGCCACAGAAAATCAAATCCAACGCAGCTCAACAGTGAGGGACTCACTATGACGACAACCTGAACTCTCTGAAAGACTCGGTCAAAGAGGTCTTTTGACTGTTCAGTTAATCTGGTGTCAGTTAATCAGCAGGTTTTTCTACCGTTCCCGATAGCTCTTCTTTTCCCTCAATGCCCTCAGCAGGACTTCCTTTGGCAATCTGCACAGGAAGGAGGATGTACCCCCCATCAATGCAAAAAGCAGCTTGCTGCAAAGCTTCCCATTATACTTAATAGTAGGAAACCAGCTTTTATTGACAGGCTTGTGATAGTTCTGAGCAGGACAACTGCAGGGAGAGGGCAGAGAATGAGTGACAGAGGTCTGTACTGCACACTTTCTTTGTGCTTGCCCACCTCCCTCCCAAACTCTTCTACCACCCCGGTTATGCCCAGACGTTTCTGTGGCTTAAAGCTAATGTGTGGCCATCCAAGACATGGGCCAGTGGCCACCTTTTGATTCTTTATGCCAGCATCCTGAAAACGAAGGCCAAGCAGCATTTGGGTATGCTAATGTGTTCTGCCCCGGGGTCTCCCATAGAGATGCCAATCTCCAGCTGGAACCTACCAGTTATGAGAGCGCAAACAAAGCTTTTCCGTCTGGATGGTGCCTGAGTGAAGGGGTGATTGGAAGGACATTGTCCTCCTGCAGATCTGAACCATTTGGTGAGGAGGGCAACAGGAAATGTCATCCCTCCCTCACAGATTAAGAAATGAAAGGATTTAAACTAGCTAAAGCAGGCATTTGTCTCTATTTGTCTGGCAAAATGTATTTAAAAAAAATAGTACATGTTTATATTATGATATATGTGAAGGAGCAGATTCACTACAAAAACTGTAAAAAAGAAAGAGTGGGACAAAAAGTAAAAGTCTTACACTCAGCAGATTATGTGGATCTAAAGTCAACATCTAAAAACATGTTTTAAGGTTCTTCTCTTGAATGAAAATGAATGGAATTGTCAAATTAACGCACTTGGTTGTTGCACCTCTATGCATGTGTACTAGGAATGCAACTACAAATTTTAACTTTTCGTATGATAATTTGTGGTTGGCGCTATAGTATTCAATATTGGTTCATTTTAAACAATTCAATTCGATCCAGTTCACTGACCTAAGATTGATCCAGGACATCTTTAGCCAAAAATTCCCCCAGTGTGACTCAGAGATAGATACCTGGTACTGAATAGTGCAGGTGCTTCTTTCCAAATTGTATTCCTAGTAAGATGCTGTTGTTCATCGTCAAGAGGTCGGTACAAAAAATAAACTTTTGCACAAGTTGTTTAGCAGAGAGTTTTATGCCAGATGCCCTTCCCGACACAATCCTGTATTTTATCTGAGCTGAGAGGCTGTAGGTCTCCTTGTGGCTACATAGTTAGGAAGTAGAGGGAAGGATCTTCCCTAAGAACCCACACTGGATGGAATTCATTGTGCCATCGGGAAGCAAACCAAGGTTTCCTGCATGCCAGCCCAACACCCAACCAACTGAGCCTAAATGTGTCCAAACAAGAAATATGTCAAATCCATTCACATTTTAGACTCATAAAGTTGTTTATATCACATCAAAATAATCCAGAGGGAACATAATTATTATTCTATCACACAATATGGTTGAATGTCCTTGTAAAATTCCAAGTGTTTCCACACATTGGACTGTAATGATGGATTGATCTTTTTTTTGCCGCCATTACATGTGTGTTTGTGCACTGTGATGGTACGCAGTCGTTTTTACATTAAAGCAACATAAACTTACTGTGCATCAATGCAAATGGTAGTTTCCAATATAAAAATAATCAATTTATTTCATTTTGAAATGTTTCTATAATGGTTTGGTCGATTCTATTAACAACTTGCCTCAGTTGGATCGATCTGGTTGGAATGTAAATTGATTAATTGATTAAGCCAGTTAATTGTTACACCCATAGTCTGTATTAAAAGAGATCAACAACATTTGTTTTCTTCTTTGAAAGAAATAAGAAATACTTCTTGCTCTAAGAGCATGTTTGTTGAACACATCAGTAGTCCTGTACAGTTTACACCTGAGGTGCATGCTATCTCTGAATATTTCTTCTTTATCTACTGTCTTCCATCCAAGTTTATGAACAGAAGATTGATCAAATCACACTGGCAAGCTCAGTTCCAATCTTTGACTGCTCTCAAACTTTATTCAGTCTGCACATTTTAAAAGTAAGGTTGGTGGATAATTCTTTTTAAACATCGTGTGAATACAATACAGCTTAATAGGTGTGCATTCACTCTGGCAGATCTGTTACACACTTGAGTTTGTTTCCTTGGAGTCTCCTTCATTCGACAGGTGTTTTCGACAGCTTTTCTAATCTCTGTTGCAGATCGCACAAAGAAAACTCTGGTCTGCTTCAGAACGACAGTCTTTGTTCACTTGTTGCTATTCACTTTAATGTGAATGCTCCACAGACTCTCCAGCGAACCAAAGGGAGTAAATGACGTAAGCACATTGTATTATGAATAATGAGACAAAGCAGCAGACAAGATGAATGTAAGGATGTTGGAATCACAAAAAAAGTTAGAAATTGTGTATAAATGTGGGACAGTGAGAAGGTGTTTGGGTTTAAAAATGCACAATCGCCTGAGAAGTCTTCATTTATTACAATAAGTCTAGATATCTGCACTACACACTTCATCCACTTTTCTCAGATAGACATGGACATTTTCATGTTTCTCTTTAGTTCAAACTCTCAAAGTTTAAACCTTCATAGAAAAAGAAGTCCTGTATTATCAAATGAAACCAAAGATAGTCGCGCAATCAAAGATTTCTTTAGTTTTAATGAGCTGCATGCAGTGAAGATTGGTTGAAAATTGTACACATCCAATCAGGTCGGAGAACACAATTCAGAATTGCACTAAGGTGAACCACATTGTAGTGAGGGATGACTGCACTTGTCAATGCTTGTTTCAGGTAATACCACCTTTAAATCAGCAGCTGCTATTAGGAGTAAATGAAGGAGAAAACTTCACCACCTAAGCCTCGTTTCCATTATCAAACAGTACTGAACCGTACCTCTTTGGGGGGCCGCCATTGGTTGTGTGTCCACTGAAGAGTGGAACAGAACGGATGGGGCGGAGCCACTGTTGTCACCCGTTGATTGGCAGAAAGTGATGACGGCATTAGAAAGCGCCATTATAGCGCTCATTTAAGCTAATGTTTCTAACGTTCCTCTCTCATATAATCGAAGACCAAAAAGCAATCCAACTATGACAGCAACTTGTACTTCTTTCAGGTTAATTACATTAACTTTGATTCATCTTATCCTAATTAGCTATCATGTAGCATAAAACGGATGCAGTTTGTTAACACCAGTCATTTTTAGCGGGTCCAAGCAGCTGTAAACAACAACAGCAACATCAAAGCAGCATTGTTAACAAACACTAGGCACTCCGGTCTCAACTTTTGAAGGGCTTCTACCAGCTTCCCCGCCATTTCCCTGCTAATTTACTTGTTTTGTTTATGTGGTCCCATGCTCACCTTTTTGTTTTTAATGAACTTCAGAGCCACAACTGTCATTCTTCTGAGGATAAGCTCTGTTTTTTTTCTTTAATGATGAGTTGTTTTGAGACAGCTCATTGTAGGGACTCAGGGAAAGTCTTCATTAGCACCAAAACTCTTGCACACAAACTGGACAAGAACGGCAGCTGGGTCTAAAAAATGTAGATGTGGAAGAAGACCAGAAGAATGAGGTATTTTAACTAGAAAACTTTCCTTCATTTCTCGTCACTCCGAGGACATTTGACCCAGTAATCCTAGGAAACTATAACTAGAGACCTTGTTTTGTTTGGATGCAGTTTGGACTCCACTTGAGTTTTTACTAGTGGTGTAACAATTAATTGACTCAATTGAATTATATTGTTACATCCAACTAGATCAATCTGTCTAATGCAAGTTGTTAATCGAATCAACCATATCATTATAAAAGTTCTATATAAATGCATCACATTTGTCAACTGTTTCTTTTTGAAAGTTATTTCTTCTTGAGTTTTTTTCAGAAAAATCTGCTTTGAGTTAGTTATTAATAGATGTAAGAATTTCAATTCAAGTAACCTAGTTGTGTAAAAACTGTTTTCTTAATCAAACAGAATTTGCAACGGATAAAACTTTAAACAATTTATTAATAATTAATCAAATCATGTTGAATGTGTAAACTTGTAAATGAAAGTCTTGACTCAGTATTTGGCAGTGATGCCCAGCTGTAATATGTACCCAACACATCAGTCTGTCATTACTTACCGTCCTGTCACACTCAAACATTTTTTCTTGAGTTGCTGGAAACTCTAAAGCCACTTGAACCCAATTAATGCTGCACTAAACATCACTAAATCGCTTTAATCTAACTTTGTTCCTAACCCAGTTTCCGTGCTTCACAGCGCCAACATGCCTCTTATCTCCGGTACTGGGGCACTAATTGAGCTTTGCCTCAATTGCAAGAGTTGTCGCCATCATTTTCTGCTTTGAAAAACAACCTGCTGCTCCCTCCCCTACCACCTCATTTAGGGAAGATCTCAGATCCCAGGAGTGTTTCCTCCATTTGCACAAGCTGGGCTCGCTGTTGCGTGCATGTGTGCGGCAGAGCTGGGTCCGAACGACTGTTTGTGTCCTTTGGTGGTATATCTAAACTCTGCAGGAGTCTCATAAGAAGCCTGCAGTTGTGTGTGATGTGCTTGTGTTGGAAAAGGACTCTCTCTCAGGAAGCTGGCACTGATATTAGCCAGTCTGTAATGTTAAATTTACAGCATATTTTTGTATCTTTTGCTTTGCCCAACCATGTGGTTTGTGGTTTCTGAAGGGCGTTTGCCAGCTAGTTTATAAATGGAAAGAGCTTGCAAAAATATTTGTAGAACAAATACATTTTTAAGTTAAATGTGACTTTTTTTTTACTGTACTAACTTTGAATGTTCTCTCTAAATACTAGTGCAGTATGGCTCATATTTTACCTATAAGAAAACCTGAATCCATACATATTAAAGGGGTAGAAACTAGTTCACATGGTAGTTTGGTATATTTTTGGCTGTTCTCAGTATTTAGATTTGTGTTTTTACAGTTTTTAGGCAAGTATTTGCTCTTTTTCCAGTTTGTTGAGGAGTAAACAAAGTACAGGCATGTATACACAAACGGCTTTTACTTTTCATTCTGCCTTTTATGTATCAGGAAAACCAAAGAATAAATACTAATATGTCGATAACTCCAACACATTTCTTTTAAAAACATTACTTATATCTATGACCCAACAAAGAAAAACATTGAGTAAAATAATAACGGTTTGGGGATTCCATAGTTTTAATTAGGGATATCCCAATCCTATCACATGATTGGACTCAGAGTCAGACTCGATTGGAATCGGTTATTGTATCACGATCTGAGATTGGATATTTATATTGTTCTTATTATGAACAGCACTATGTTTTTCAAGCTTATTATTACAGGTAAACACTCTAAAAGAGTGAGTATTTTTTAATTTAAATGAAGTTGGATCAGAAAACCAGATGCTAGAAAATCCTGGGGCTAGTGACGCAAATACTGACTGGGCGTGCCATAGTCTTACGCAGATTCATTTTCCTAATCCAAGCTGGCGTCTGGCCTCATAACTGTCCGATCTTGCTCGCCATTTATTTTGCGCCGCTAATACTAGCTTGGGGCTACAAGGTCACAGGAGCTCTCAGTGATCCAGAGGGAAAGGGGGCGGGGTTACTCTATGTGAACAGTCCTGCCCACAACCCAAAATTGTGTTTCTAATGAGCTACTGCTGCTGTGCCTAAAATATGTCTTAAAAAATGACAGACTTGTTGATTTTGGCTAAAAACTGCACAGTCATAATTAAAAGACTCCTGGGAATTTTACTAAATAACAAAATATAGTTGGAGTGGGACTTTAAACCTAAAAGCATCTTTTTATTCATTTCCCTTTTAAGGTCTTGCCACAGCATTTTAGTCAGATGAAAGTCACTTTATAATATTTTTCTTTCCCAACTTTCATTTTCTTTTCTTTTTCATTTCTTTGGTTGTTGATTTGGTTCATTGTCCTGCTTCATGACCCCTTTTTACTTTAGCTGTCAAGCTAATGGGTTCACCTTTGACTCTGGAATACTTTGAAACATCAGGAATGATTAAAAAAAAAAAAAAAAAAAAAAAAAAAGAACTTCATGCTTGAGACATGAACTCACACTCATCCAGATTCTCCAAAACAAACCCAAAGCGTCCCCCCTCCCACACTGTTTTGTCCTAATACATAAAACAGTAAAAACCACACATGTATTTCAGTTCTTTCTGTTTTTACTGTTTGAATCTTTGCTTTAAAACAGCTGTCTTCTCCAGCAACTCCTCTGAGATATGAATATTTAAGTATAATAAAATATATATACATATTGAGGTATATTTTTCAACTCCAGGGGATCAGAGCTGTACTAAATACAGCATGAGATTTGCATTCAATAATTTAAACGAGAAAAAAAAGCAGAATCTGAGAGGTTCCCTTGCTCACACTCCAGTGAACCAACACTGGATTCATCACATCTAAGTAATTTAATCATGTTTTTGGTCCATCACAGATGCAGGGCTGAGAGTCACGTCACACTGACGGCTCATCTCACTGCCCAAATTGTAATTCTGCCGTGCAAACTGACAACCAGCCGGCCAAACTGGCCAGCACTAATCAGCATGGACCCGAGGGACATGCTGCTGACATTAAGCCCTCGGTTTTGAATGTTGAGAGAAAGCTGAGGGAAAGAAATTCTTTGCATCAACCAAAATAAGTTCCAGCCATAGCTGTGGAATGGTTCGACTTTTTTCGTCAACGTTTTAGGTGTTTTATTCAATACATTTGCAACTTAGTGGAGGTTTTTTTTGCATAGAAAAACAGAGGAAGTCCAAGATCGCGGAAATATGTTTTTGTTAAGTGAGATTTTAAAACAGAAGGTGGGGTCCTGGAATGTGGGCAAACTTTAGACATCTGTCAACAAGCCCTGGTGGTTTTCGTTCCGCTCAATGTGCACCAGAACTTCAAGCAATGTGAGGCGCATGCAGAATTTGTGCGGTTAGCTGTATCACCCCCCCAGTTTGTGTCGCCCCTAAAGAAACCTGTGTTACAACTGAGTTTTGCAAAAATCTTTGTTTACTTCTTTGAAAATAGGTTAAAGATTTCTCAAATAGCACCTCCACGAACATTCGCCCAATCTGGCGGCTCCTCCTACACACATTCTGGAGGGTTGATCTTATGGAGGAGAGCGCTACAGGGAAGGAAATGATCCGAGAAGTCCTCCAGACTTCCCCTCTCTGCAAATTATATGTGTTAGGTGTGGATTTAGAGGCACATATGTACATTTATGTGTTGCTGTTACCTCCTCAGTGCAAAAATAAATCATTTCTGTAAAATACTGTATATATATATATATATATATATATATCAACCAAACCCTAATTTTTTTCAAATTTTACAGCTTTATTTTTTTTAATATGCCCCACAATATGCAGAGTCTGCTGCACATGGACACCCATCAAACATGCTCATTGCTCATGTTGGTCTTTTTCTGCATAATTCAGAGATGGAGCCTTTAAAACAGTAAAAATGTTTAATCTAAAGGCATGAAACTACAATTTCAAACGTTCTATTCCTTGTTAAAGGGATAATAAAGGGTCTGTAGTTCTGCTAGGGATGATGTTATCCTCCGGTTTTACAGCATCTGCCAACTTGTGACCTGCATGAGTTGATTAAAGGCCGTGAGTGACAGCGGATTATGAAAGTGTTCATTTTACCTGCAGCTTTATGCCTCATAATCTCGTAGAAGACATGACTAAGCATCCTTTTACATTTTTCAAGGAAACACGGGGAAGTTATAAAATAGATTTCAACAAAGAACGGAGCTCTTGGAGGTCCCCCACCCCTCCTGCAGGGCAAGGAATCCTGCCATAAAAAATGCATGACTTCCTTTGGAGTGGTTATCAGCTCAATGTGACCTTGTAATCGCCTGCTTTTCATTGTTGTTGAATCTGTTGTAAATAACAAATTAAATTGACGGTTCTGTTTGTTCTAACAGAAACATAATGAATCAGCCTGACGTTATATGAAGCTTCTGACTGTGAGATCAAACATCCTCCCTTGTTAATATTTTGTTGTAGGTGAAACTACAAGCCATCTTTCTTGTGCTTCTTTAAAAAAAAAAAAAAGTTTAAATGTGTTGCTGTGTTAAGAAGTTGCCCAACACCCTGTAATCCAATTTGTGTAGCAATTTTCCACTATGCAACAAGGTTTTCTAATCTCACTTAGAAGTTTGTGCGTTACTTCAAATCCAGCTTTCTTCTCTCTTCTTCTCTTCTTACTCAGCCAAAGGATGCTTCTTTTGGACTGAGATAAACCTCAGCACCGGTCTGGCACCTTCAGTTGTTGGCCCCGTTTTTGCCAAAGATGTTAACCAGGGTGTTTCTGCTTTTTTTGTCTGTCCCCCTGCAGGCTTTGAGTTGCTGTACCAGCCAGAAGTGGTGAGGCTGTACCTATCTCTGCTGACGGAGAGCCAGAACTACAATACCCTGGAGGCAGCTGCCGGGGCTCTGCAAAATCTCAGTGCTGGACAGTGGATGGTGAGTCCAAAGCAAACAGACTGGATTCTGTCTGACTGTCGACTTACTTACTAATTAATCTCTTCTGCTTTTTTTTTTTTTTTTTACATTTTTGCTGCATGTTTTTTTTAGTATGCTCCACTTGTGGTGTGATAGGTTCTAATTTCTGTTCCATTGGGCCTTGAAAATGTCTAAAAAGTCTTAAATATAATTTGTAGAGAACTTTAGGACCCTTCTAGCAAGAGGGTCCAAACGTTTTGCAAAAAGGACCAGATTTAGTGAGGTAAAATTTATGTGAGGGGCCATCTTTCGCCAAGTTCTTGTCACAGGATCACAAGGGCTTCTAACGTAATTTAGCCAATCATAATCAAGAAATTGTACATGCAGATCTTAAAAAGTCCTGAGGGTGATTTTTTGACAGGAGCTGGAAGAAATGTGAATGTGGGACACATTTGGCCAGACTTTGGACA
This sequence comes from Oryzias melastigma, assembly GCF_002922805.2. Taxonomy (NCBI): domain Eukaryota; kingdom Metazoa; phylum Chordata; class Actinopteri; order Beloniformes; family Adrianichthyidae; genus Oryzias; species Oryzias melastigma. Next base: position 28,650,209 of record NC_050520.1, read on the forward strand.
TCCCTTCTCTACATAGAAGTTCATGTAAACCAGGAAATACATTTTGTTGGACACATCATTACTGAAAATATCTAGTGTCACGGCCTTGAACATCAGACAGGCGACTTGAACAGTTACTAACTTGTGCCCAAGAAGTGTTTCCCTGACCCTTGACCCTCCTTATTCACAGCTTTTGTAGAGCTTTCTTTGCTGATAGATTTTCTTCTGCCTTGCCTTGTAGTTTCTAGGAAGCTTTAGGCCCTGCAGAATGAATTTCTTTCAAAGCCGCTTCCCCTATCTCAACGGGCCTACTACTCACATCTCCAACTCTCTACCACAAATTCGATTCACTTGCTGTTCCCAACTGGCCTGTCTGGGCTACTGATCGGGAGGGAGGATACTAGTCCTGGGTACTTGGCAGTCGAGATAGACTTACCAACCACCTTCAACACCTGTTCATGGTTCCAGAAGTAGCAGCCATCTTTAAGTGCTCTAGGTTTGGTACTAGAAATGTGCTCTGGCATTTCTTTTCTCTGGTTTCAAGGTACATGCTGGTGTCTTGATATTGAAATTTGATGGACCTGGCAAAGTATCATGAACAGACTGTAAAAGAAATTGGATGTGGTAGGACTTCCACAGCTTGAGATGTCTCTTTCCAAGGCATAACACCATCTAGTTTATGAGCCCTCTTACTATTTGACTTGTATGCTGTTCCTTGCCCTTATTTCTTTGTTCCACCAGCCCCTATCTTTCCTTGGCTCTCAGTCTGCTGTAGTGATTTTGTTGGAAGAGTCCATAGTCCTTCTGAACCCCCCAGTTCTCTAAAAAATGCAGCCATGATTCTTGTACTTGGTCAAATCCTATTGTGCTTTTTGCTTTACATAGTCCTGGGTCCTTGGATTCCCTGCACTGAAGCATCTCCCTGACTTGTGTTTTTCTGATTTGAAAGGCATCCTTACTGAGGGGGTCAACCTCTCCAATCCCTAGAGCAATGGGGAGGAACTCCAGCCCTTCAGGGCTGATGTGTTTCTATGTCTTCCAGATATCATTGCTCTACTCACAACTGATTACCTGGATCAGGTGTGTCCAGCATGCCAGAGCAGGGTATGTTGGAAAACAAGCACGAATGTGTCTCATAGTCCCTGCCTTACAGGACCTATCTGCATCCTGGTACTGATATTGTCATTGCGAATTACCCATAAATACTTTGATGGAACGATGTTAGATTCCAAACTTGGTTTTGGTTCTTCTACATACTGGCTCAGCTGATCTGACCAGCATATTCTAGGCAATAAAAAAGAAGATCACTGATATGGTGGATCTAGGGCTGATATATTTTACTGGGTAGTGCCACTCAGATGTGACTCTGTAATAACTATTGTAATAACCCACAATTCATACCCTAATGTCACTCTGATATGGTGCCTCTACAATGCAACCTCCATGAACTTGTAGGATATCCAGACAAAGGACCCCCAGGTTTACTTTGCTTTCCTAAGCCTTTCTTACCACTTATCAATTCAACATTGTGTTCCTCCCTTTTCCACTGAGGTGTTGATGTATTGTTTCATTAGGTGGTAGTTTGATAGCCTCCAGGTAAGGATGCTGAAGAAAATCTTTCCCTCAACAACAAGCAGTGTGATGGTCCTAAGCTGTTCATTGGTGGTTGATTTTTCTTCCTTTGATACTCCTTCAGCAAGAGCTTGAGACACCACTTGTACACCAGATCATCATCGAGTCCAGGTTCTGGCAGTCTCCACAACATTTTGGATATCTTTCCTACTGGATTCAATGGTTCTAAGGACCATGGTTGGTGCGTGTGGGATAATGAGGATATCTGTTCCAATCAGCAACTGCTGAGCAGCAGAGAACTCGTGTGGCTTGCGGGCAGCAGTAAATTATCAACAGGAAAGGCTCGCTGTTCAAGTGCCAGTTTACGCTAAGCACCTCAAGCATGAACCCCCCACCTGTGTTTTTCAGCATTCACTGCAGTATTGCTACAAAGCTGCTTCTCTTTAGCACATTATTTCCTCTTCTAGTAGCATTAAGCCCTTCTGGTTCAAGAATTAAAAAGACATAAAACACATTTATTTTAGCTTACATGCAGCTGTTGGACTCACTCATCTAGTTTTCCTAAATGATTCAAGAATACAGATTTTTATCTTAAAGATATGATGCAAAATAAAGTTTTAATTGGTTGTTTTTCCTCCTTCAAGATGACCAGAAATGGTGGCAATAACACATCAATGTCAAATCTGTGAGCTGGATAAACGTTCCCTCTGAAAGAATAATGTGGCTTCTGTTTTAGCTCTCTTTATTGACCTGTTTCTGCATAGCTAACTACTGCCACCCAGTGGCTCATCAGTGCTCGTCCTCTGCCTAATTACATCTCCAGGGGTTGCAAAGCTCCAAAGATAAATCCTTTTATGTCAAAGTTAATATTTCATGTCACAAAAAATAAGAAGTAACGTCCATTGATGTCTAAATTAGGACAAATTGTATCACACTTCTGTTCATATTTCCACTGTGTGAAGTTAACAGTTGGAGAAGAAGCTCTCATCAAGCTGACTGACAGGCTGAGTTTGCATGCATGGATGGAGGTCACAGCCTACATTCTCCCCCGCAGTGGTCCAACTACATCCGAGCCACGGTGCGGAAGGAGAAAGGTCTTCCCGTCCTGGTGGAGCTGCTGCGCTCCGACTCTGACAAGGTGGTCCGAGCTGTGGCCATCGCCCTGCGCAACCTCTCCATTGACCGCCGCAACAAAGACCTGATTGGTAAAAAACCTTATTAAACTCTTCAGACTGACACTAGTGAAGGGCATTGTTATGTTTTGTCTCTCTGTTGACTGGATTTCAGATTGATGTCTCCAGTGTTGAAATTTTTTCTACTCTTAACTGTTAATGTATTTATATAAATTAACAACTGTGTGTTCATTAGTTGTCGCGACCAACATCTCCGGTTTTAAACATCATAAAGAGCCCCAAAGTTTGCAAAGTTAATTTATTCTCCCAGTTGTTGAACCAATACAACCATTTCCTTTTTTTACGTCTTGTATTTTTTCCCTTTTTTTCTAAACTGTACAAAATATTTCACTGTACAGGAAGCTATGCCATGCGAGACTTGGTGAGCAATCTGCCCAGCGGTCAGCAGCGGCCGGCCAAGAACCTGGAGGAGGACACGGTGGTGGCCATCCTCAACACCATCCACGAGATCGTTACAGACAGCTCCGAAAACGCCCGCTCGCTCATCCAAGCCCAGGCCATCGAGAAGCTGGTCGCCATCAACAGGACCAGGTCGGATAGGATATACTATACTTTTTTCTAAACCAAATGTATTCAACTACAGAAAGTTGCTACCCGGGGATATACAAGACTAGATTTTTTTTTTTTTTAATTTGCTTACGTAAATGTAGCTGCAGATTATTGCCAGAATAATAATTGATTCTATTTGATGTTAATTAAATCCATTAAGTTTGTTATCAACATTTATATACTTTTCCATTTTAAAACCACTTTTATTGAGAGGGACATGACTGCAGACAAGATGGCGCCTGACATCATTGTCCAGAAGCATAAACTCTATAACTAACCTTAACCTCAACCCTTACTTTTAATAAAGCTTAAAACAGAACAAATCAAAATTGTTAGTTTGGATTGCCAGTTACTATACTTTTTTTTTTTTAAACAATACAGTGTTCCCCCGCGTATTCGCGGTTTCACATATTCACAGTTTTTTTTTTTTCTGTAACTCTTCCGCTTTGTCACAAAAACTCAGACAACTCAAGACACTTGTATGATTTTTTTTATTAAAGTTTTACATTTTATGCCAAAAACTGACTACAAATACTAAACAGCTATACAAATTGGATACATGGATTTCATAGATCCGCCTTGTAAAATTGAATCAAAGTCAGTAAATTGCTTTTCAAACTCATCCTTACTGTTATGCTCAGCTAATAAAGCAAAAAACGAGTCTATATGTAGATATTAGAAGCATAACCTTTTTTATATTCTGGTAACATTATTCTCAGCATAACAGTCACAGCTCTAAAGCTAGTTAAATAATGAAGCTTTTCATTGGTATTCATGAAGGGTAATAAAATGTGTCCTAATGGCTAAAGCTTCCACAATATAACAGTCCATATGTACTCTATTTCCTTCCACCACTCATAACCTGCAGGCGTTTACCACCAGAGACTTTACTGAAAAGCTGCTACAAATACACAAAATGTTTTTGTTTTGAAATGTCACGCGGCTAAAGCGGCCCCACATCACGACTTCCCTGTCAGATCAGTGCTGCTTTCCAAAGGCTGCTTCTTGTGTGGCGGCGTATTGATCAGACTGGGGGCTGTTAACAAGCGCGAGTATTCATTTTCAACGCTGACTAAATGCTGGCGTTTCCACTCAGACTCATGAGAGTGGCTTTCTTTGATGTGAACCCCTCCCCCACCCACCTCCACCGCCACTCCCCCCCTACATTTTTAATTAATGCTGGTGGCTCAGAGGTAGCTAATGAAAGGAAATGTGCGCTCATCTGGTTATGAATTAAAAACCAGACCTCGAGCTTTCAGGGGACACGGCGTCTTTGAATGAAGTGATTGATGCAGCAGCAGGAGCGCACCAACACTGGGCTTGGATGAAGTTTTTGACTTGAAAAGCATTGTTATTTTTTCATTTATTTATATTAACTTTTTTCACTTGCTCTCTCAGCCAATCGGCACGAGAAACAAAGGCAGCGTCCCATGTGCTGCAGACGGTGTGGAGTTACAAGGAGCTGAGGAACGCTCTGACTAAAGACGGCTGGAACAAGACCCACTTCCAGGTATAGAGCTGTCTCTGACTTCATGCTCTTTTAATAAAACTACTTGGCAAAAAAATGCCTCAGATATGTGCTGTCTGTGGGTGACAAACCTGTACGGGTAACTCAGGTGGTCCACACTAAATTTTAAGGTTATTGACCACTCAGTGAACCCGTAGAGTAAAAATGTTCATGCTCCTTTTTTCTATGGGCATGCTGCAGTCGACAGGTCGTAGTGAATACTTATACAACACGCGGGGTAAGGTTTAAGTAGGTGAGACGCAGGTATTCCATATGGATTTTTCCCACAGATTTCCCACAAATCTTTTCAGGAAGCTTACCTCAAAAGGCTAAAAGAATGACAACACTGACCTCCCTAGACTAACATAAACAGGGACAATATATACTAAAAAAAATGGCAGTTCACCTCTACAGCTTCACTTAAAATAACTAACTCTCTCCAAACATTGAACAACAGACTGGGACTAAAAACAAAACCACAACAAAAACTACAAGTGCACACAAACTACAAAGCGGGTGGAGAAGAATACCAAGCTGCAGTAGAGACTTTCTGCAGCCCCGATTCCTTCTCATGGGCTGGAGGTCCTCATGGTGGTTCCATAGGCTGCTCCACCAGCTTTGGTCCAATAGGACACATGAAATGAATAAACAAAGACACAACACAAAGATCCACAACAATACAGAAGTCCCACTCTGACAGAAATACACAACAACGTAGAAAAAGTGATAAAAAAAAAAAACAAATATGGCCACAGCCGTAACAACGGGACTGTTGAGACAGAGCAACTCCACGTCCTCCCCGTTACTGAGATCTCTGTTTGCACGCTTATGCGTGAGCTTATAGCCTTAAGCTAACATTAGCGGTGCAGAAATTATGATGAGCATAGTTGGAGTCTGTTTGAGTCTTAAGGCTTTAGTGGATGAATACAGTTAGATGAACATAACTAAATTAAATGCTAGTTTTGGTGACCAAGTGTCCCAATGTCTCCATAGTTTCAAACAAGGATCATAAATTTAAAGAATATTTTAAATCTATGATAAAAGACATCAATCTCTTATCCAAAGTTAAGTGAAATAAACCAAATCCACCCAAAGTCTTGAAATGATGAAACAAATATAATTCATTTGTTTGTTCAATAAACTCTGATTCAAGAAAGCCCTCTTTTTGTAAATAGAAATGTATTTATTTGTGTTCTGCTTGTTTTCTCAGCCCACTGTTGCAGTCACCCCGAAAGCAACAAAGAACGGCAAACCGGGTTATGATGACACCACCCTGCCCCTGATGGAGAAGAACCAAGGTAAATCCATTAGTCTGTTTGTGCTCATCTGGGTGTGTTTTCTATTTAGTGGATTCATAGTGAATGATCTGGTGATGGTAGAAGATTCAACTGAAGCAAATGTATTAAAATTCCTATAGGTGATCTGGCTCAGGTTTCCAGTGATGCATTTTGGGATTCAACATCTTGATTAGTAAACTAAAGTATATGTAGTCATACAGCTCATAATATAAAGAGTGAAAACACTCAAACATGTATAATGAAAGACCCTCACTCAGTTTTAAACAGAACTGATCTCCATTAATACTTGCATCATGTATCTTATGGTGGATTTTCTTTGCTCTTAGTTTACCAAAGGAGAGTTTCTTCATGTTGTCAAAATTGCAGACACGACCCTTTTCTAAAGATATTTTTCAGCTATTTTTAATATATATTTATATGCAACTATCTTTTTTCTCTCAACCTCTGGGATGCTTTTGCAACTTCTTTATTGATTTAAAAGTAAAAATTCTAATTATTGCACGAAGGCTGCTGTCTGTGTTTTTATAGAAGAGGATTCTGGATCATTTTGTACATGTATGTGCTGCCGAGATAAATGTCACAACACAATAATAACATGTTTTTAACTGTTTTAGAATGCTTGTCGAGCACTATGCAGTTTTCCAGAACTACAGTGTTTGTTTTCTAGTTAAGGTGATAAATTATTGTGACAGTATAGATTCTCATCTGACCTAATCAGGAACAAAGAAATACTTAAAAGTTGAATTTGAAGTCAATTTTCTTCATATATTTCCTCCAGCATCAGAAAAAAAGCCACAAGAACATGTTAAAAACACAATTTTCATCAGTCTTTAAATCGATATTTTCATATTTGTGTGTGACTGGAGCTGTTTTGATCACATGATCTTTGAGTGACAGATCTCTGCTAGGCTAATACTTCAATAAAGTCTTTAAAGTTTCTAGTACAGCTTTGAACAAAGAGAACCGTTTGACTAAATTGACTTTAAATGATCTGTAAAAAATGATTTTGTATCATCTGAGCAGTCAAAGTGATTGAAGTCCCATCAGCTGCTGTTGAAATAAATGACACCAATCTAGAAAAAATGTTACCCTTGAGTTGCTCAGAAAAACAACGTTTGATAATAGAAATACAGTATGTCAGTTTAAGCATCACAAAACACAGAAAAAAAACTTTTTTTTTTTTAAAAAGTAAATCTATAGAGGATAGTTGATCTGTAATCGTGCAGACAAACACCTCTTTCATCTCTTTAACTGTAATCAGAACCAGTGAGGATCTTCTCACCATTGTTCTCTGACCTCATTAGACGGATACTCCACCATTGACCAGAGGGACAAGGACTGCAAATATAAGACGGCCGACGGATCAGCGGACCTGACGGAGCGAGAGCCATTAAAGGTACAAGCAGGCCTCCTCTGATCTTGTGTGGGATTAAGGAGCAGACGATGAAATAATAATGTCCCGGGGAAATCTTCATATTCTCTTTCCACGTTTCCTGCGGTGGCCCCTCATTAGAGGCTCTTAATCCTATTGATTCTTGAAAGAGGCAGGAAGTTGTCATTCCCAGTTAATGTTGCCGCTGTTAGCTCTCCTCTGCACTTCCCCAGATCTGTGAGACGCTGCTTAATTGAGTGTAAGCTCCGGCAGTTTGCAGAGTAATTAATGTGAAGCTAATTAAAAGTACAGGCGTCCTTCTTGAGGAGGAGACTTATGATAGAAATAAACAGACGGCGGAATTATCAGGAGGTCATCTGCTCATACCGACAGGCCTAACTGCTGCTTGTTTGCTGTCACGCTGATTGGCAATCCAAACTCAAAGTGTGTAATGAGAGCCTTGGAGGATTTCGGACATGTCAAATTACTCCAAAGGAACTGCAAACATGTCAGGATTTTATGTTTAAAAGTTTGTAAAGGAGAGGATTTTCTCTAAATCTGCAACTTTGCACCAAACACAGAAAAATACAACTTTTTCACGTTTCTTTTATATAAAAAAATCTATTTTTTTTGTTTAAGTTAAATTGGTAAAAATGTGTTTGCCTTCTTCAGCTGTGTCAAACTACATTTAATAAACAAAAACTATAGAAAATTACTTAAAACTTAATGTAATTTGGACTTTAGCAGTTTTTGTGGCTATTCAAAATCTACATTTTTTCAGAAAAAAGGGGAAAAGCTGATTTTAACTTTTGCAGCTCAACTAAATCCTCTGAGTAAAAGGAGAAACGTTAACTACATCTGGCAATTAAGAAAAATGAAGCTTCCAGTTATTCTATCTGGTTGTGTTTATTCAGCTATCAAAGCTCTATTGTTGTTAAATTTGTTCCTTAATCATAAACTTATATATTTACAATGACATATTGGGGCGACCATGAAAATAAACATTTATCCAGAGTTCTAGAATTATGTGAAAAAAAGTCAAAATATACAAGAATAAAGTCGTACCATTACAAAAAGTTGTAATTTTACAAGAGTAAAGTCATAAAATTATGGAAAAAAGTCATATCTTTGCAAGAATAATGTTACAATTTTATAAATTGAGAATTTACAAGATTAAAGTATTAGACAAAAGACGGTATACTAAAAAAACAAACAAAAAAACCCAACAACAACAAAACAAGTACTAATATCATGTTCCAAGGATGTGGAATTCTATTACTTGTAAAATTCTGATTTTTATTCCCATAAACTGTTGACTTTTTCCTATAATTTTAAGTGTTTGTTTCCCTAAAGTTAGGACTTTTTTTCTCATAATTTCACAACGTTATTTTCGTAAAATGTTGATTTTAGTCTCATATTTTACAACTTTTTTCTAGTATATTTTTGAGTTTTTTCCCCTTCTTTTATGAATTTATTCTTGTATATTAGTATCATTTTTTCTTTCACAGTGCCTGTAATACTCTGTCGTAGATATTTGGTGGATCCAGACAAAATTAAATTTCTTTCTCATTGTTGTGTATTCATGGAAGAAAACTATTCTCTTCTTAAAATGTATCATGTGCATTTATTTACTGTCCTTTTCTTTCTGCACACTGCAAAAATGGAATCCTCTACAGAAAGTAGAAAGACACTTGTTTCTGGAATAACTCTTATTTTATGTTTTACAAAATAATCTTATTAAGAAAGTTTCTCCGTCACAGAATCATCTTAGCTTGAGAAAACATGTTTTTAGTGACTAAAATTTAAAGAATTCTTGGTATTTTTTCTTATTTTTTTGCCTATTTGAATAGTTTATTTATATATATATTGAGATTTTTTTACTTACTTCTAGGAGGGCTATTTTTGCAGTGTAACAAGAAAAAAAGGTTAGGCCCAGAATTGTTTAAATAAATAAATTTTTTGAAAGAAACTTTTTGGAGGGGGGAAAAAAAAAGTATTTTAAGGAGTAATTTGAGTGAGGATTTATGTGCAAATTTGTCTTGCCTTTCAAAATAAAATTAAAATGCTAAAACTAAATAATTTATCATTTAAAAATAAGTTGTTTATTATAAACATAACTACAGCCACTAAGAGGTGGAAAAAAATCTAAAAGAAAAAAAGCTGTTTATCTCCGAAGATTTTTCTGTCATTTGCTCCATGAAAGCATCACATTCAACAGCAAAGAGCCGCACTGACACTAATTTGGTTTACTTGACTCGCTTTTTAGTCACATTGAGGTAAAATGTCGCTGCAGCAGTTAAAGCTGAAGTTACGCCTTGAAAAGAACAGACACTTCAAGCGAAGCTGCAAACAGCGCTGATCACAACAAGCACTCGTGCTCGTCATCAGAGTGCGAGCCCTCTAGCGCTCCTCCAAACCGCCGTCTGTGCTTCCCAAAAGTGCTCTTCTGTCCGCTTTTAAAGCACCTTGGCTGTGGAAACTTCCTTTTACTTTTTTGCATGTTTTAAAAATGCTGTTTTATAATCACTCTGACCTCTTTGCAGCAAACTAACTCTGGCTTCTCTCATCCTGAATGCATGAGTATGACAGGATTTGTGGAATATGGTTTTTTTTTATATTACTTTTTCTTTAATTTGACTGTTTTTTTTTCTCCTAACCTGTCCTGTGGCTGCAGAATGACACAAATAGGAAACACTATATCAGGAGTAACAGGCCTGCGGTCAGTCTGGTGGACGCTTGTGATGTTAAGCCCCAGCCTGTTGACTCCTGGGTCTAAATGCATGCATGGTAGGTTTGAAAAAACAAACTATAATCTCTGCATCCTCTGAAGTGGACTGTAACATTCTTCCTCCTGAAGTTCATCATTTCCTCCTGATTCCCTTCACCCCATTGCACCGACACCAGAGACGTCAACCCAGATTAGATTTAAAGTAACTTAACCCATGATTATTTTTATCTATTACTCTATTAATTTATCTTTACAATATTTTTGGGATAATTCTTGATATCCATCTTTTTATTATGACCTTAGCTTCTTCTTCTTCTTCTTCTTTTTTTCCTTTTTCAAAGATACATTTTCACAATGTACCTGAAAATCTCCAAAAACTCAATTCTAAGTGGTAAATTTAGTCTTTTTTGCTGCAAAATCACAATAGTTGAAATCAAATAGTTTTTCTATATTTTGTTCAAAAGTTAAAAAATGTGGAGAAAAAAATAAAAATGTAAAAATCCACAAAGAAAAAAAAGACGATTGTCAAAACAATGTGAAAAATATCTAATAAAAACCAGGCTAAGCTCCAGTAAACTACACACGTTTATCACATTTATGGGTCATAACTCTTGTTATGTTTATTTTAAATCTAAAAATTTCAAAGCGTTTAGCATACGTGTTTACACTGGACTGTTGCTACCTGATACTAGCACAAATATCTACAGCTAGAGGCTTGGTGCGAAATGTCTCAAGCAGTGCAAATCTCTCGAATCTAGTCCAGGCTTTCTCTTTTACAGCTCTATTGCGATATATGAAAGACTTGATGATTAACCGCAGTTATTCATTTCTCCTCCATAATCAATTTTCTAACGGTTGGTACTTCCATTAGTTTAAAAAAACGCCATCTATACGTCAAATCCAAGTCCCTGATTGGTCAAAGTTCAGCTGGTTTACCGGGCAAAACATGGTCAGTCGCTGCAAGTTTTATCCCAAAACGCGTGTTTACGCTTGTTTGCAGTGACTTTTTTAAATTGAAAGTGATCACTTAAGAACGTAGAAGATAAGAAAGAAACAGACTTTACCTGAAATATACCGTCTTAAAAAGATAGATTAGAAATTCAACGCACATGAAAGGAAACGTTCAGTTGCCGTTTTTCAATGCCGCTCAGGGGGATCGACAGATTCTGCTCTTTCTTGCTCTTAAAGAACAGACTCTGGTTTGTGTTTACAGTTGGGCGCCGCCTGCCTCATTGAAATGCACGCGTAGGTTCATCCTTTGTTAGAACTGGCAGCAAATGATGAAGGAATCATTCTCCGGCTCTAAACAGATTCTCCCGGGACTGAGGCTTCCTTTGATAGAAAGCGGAATTGAAGAAGAAAAGATTTGCAAACTCCGTCTGCATTTGTCACCTTTACCATTTTTTGGGAGGTAAAAGCAAGACAATTTCTGATAAATAATTCATGCCGCCTCATAAGTGGTGATGGAAGCAAGCACATGTAAGCATTGCAGCAGAAGAGGAACTCGCATTATTTCATGATGTAACATCGGGAGGTTAAAAGTTCTTTATCTTCATTTCTAGTCCTCATTTGGGCAATTATGAAGGACCTTATCCAGCTCTGACAGCCACTGTGTTAAGACACTTTAGAAAAAACTTTTAGTTACTTTTTTTTTTTACTAAGAAACTTTATTTTAACATAAAGAAATTAAAGCAAAATTTTAAAAAAATTACCATTAGAAGTCAAATAAACAGAAAGAGATATACCTCAAATGTTATGTAAAAAAGCATATATATATAATGAGTTCTGGCAACAAAGAAACTATACTTGACCATTTTTTTAAAAGTTTTTCTTTTTATATAATATGTAAGTCTATCTTCTGCCAAGGTATGTAGAGTATTTCCTCGTTTATCGTGAGGGTTAGGTTCTATAAAAAAGCCGCTATTGGTGAAATTCACGGATTAAAGATGTTTCAATATTTAAAACTCCTCACTACACCTTTATACATTTTTCTCAGACAGATATGAACATGTTCACACTTTTTTCTTGTTTAAACTCTCAAAGTTCAAACCTTCGTAGAAAAATAATTCCAGGAATATAATAGCGATCTAAATGTATGTAGATTTATCAATAATGTAAAAGGGGAGATCTAGTGAGGTACTTCTATATAATTTTTTTGAAGTTCGAAAAGTAATCTGGATACTTGTTAAATATGAAGCAGGAGTGTCTCTGATTTAATCTCTATTTTTGTTAAATTACAATCTGTGTCCTTAAGTTGTAAATCTAGGTAAAAGTTAAGAAAGTCATGCATCTTTTCCCTTTTTCGCTTTTTCTTCACCAGAAAAACTTCTGGTTCTTCAACTTTTGCGGTAAAAACAGACTGGAGTTTGCCAAATGAAAACTTTCCAAAACATATGATTACATTGCATTCGTTACCTGAGGCAAAAACAGCTCCAGTCGTTTTCTGTAATAAAATCATCAAAGTTGTTTTACCGGTATTTGGCTTTTATGCTATTTGATAGTAAAACTAGTTTAATTATCTAGTTATTTAAGCCTAATAATAATATGGTACAAAAGAGCTTTTATCTCACATTAGAAATCTTACAGAGATTTACCCAGCCTGTGACATAAAACCATTTCCCTCGTTGTTCTGTCTGCAGCCTTCATCTCCTCCTCCTCCTCCTCCTCCTCCTCCTCACTGTCTGTTGTATCCTGACAGACCACACGGCCTTCCTCTCTGTCATCCTCATATCTCAGACATCCTTCTCAAAGACATCCATTCTAGTCTTTCTTTTTCCCTGAAAACGCCTCAAACTGTCAGGAGATGTTTGTATTTTTGAAATGCTCACTTGAATCATACTTCCTCTCAACTTCATTTAAGACCAGTAGGAAATATGGCATAAAACTGCTGGCTAGAAAAAAAGATCTAGAGTTTAAAAACCCACTCTGATGAACGTTTGGTGTTTTTTTTCTTATGATGGAGAAGTTGCTTTCTTGAGTTTTTCTTTATTCAAATCATTGTGAATCAGGAGCAGACAAAAAACAGATGGATGATGGGAAGTAGGGGCAGGCTTACTCAAAGTAGTCGAATGTCGTAGAAAACAACAGTTTTTTTGTTTGTTTTTTTGGCTAAAAACTGCATCATCATAATTAAAAGACTTCTGGGAACACTTTTAAAATGGATCAAAAGATGATCGGAGTGGGTTTTTAAATATCAGTCACATAGAAACTGTTTGATTTTATCACTTCTGCCTGAATTTCTAACCTCTACTTCTCGTCTTCTGTGCTCCAGGCCTAAGAAAACCCTCCCAGGCCAGAAGAGGATCTCTTGCATCACCACTGCCATTTCACAGAAGACCATTCTTACAGCTGAACTTTGTACAGAAAGACGGATTTTAAAAAGATTATGATCACATCAGCAACTACACGGCAGCCGTTAAATTGTGCTTTTCAGAGAATTTTTTAAAGGATAAACAGTGACTACAAATACTCGTTCATCATAACTACATTCCCACTGGACAGCATGTGAATTTTTTCAGTGTTAAATGGATAGAGAGTGGAAGTAGGGCAAACTATAGACGGAAGAGGAATGTGTGCAGGTATAGAGAGACTCGGGGAAGTTCTTTCCTTCAGTCGGAGGTGGAGTCCACGTTTTTGAGTTGGATTTTGAAGTAAACTGGTTTGAGTTTTTCTTTTTTTTCTGAAGGTTTCTGAAAGTTTGCTATGAGTTTGGTTGGAATGGACAACGAAGGGAAATGAAGGGACAGAAATTGAACTGTAGCATAATGGACTCTACTACCACATGAACTGAAACTCCATCTGGATTCACTGTGTTTTCTCTTTTTTTTTCAAAATATAAAAATAAGTTCTGATATGGGGTCAAACGTGTTAAATAGGCGATTGTTTTTTCTTTTTTTTTATATAAAGAAAATTTAAGTGGGAGTCTGGAAAGAGGCAAGTGACCCAGTAAGTACAACAGATGAAATATATATTTTTGTTCTCCCAGCAGGAAGGAAATCAGCAAAACCAGTAAGGATTTCATGTCTCCACTTACTGAACCAAGACTGTATAAAAAAATCACTTGGATTGTTTATTGATGCAGTTTCATAAAAGTCCTGGCTGGTTGCTGTTCAGTGTATTAAAGAAGATTTGAGGCATTTTGTTCAAAATGAAGGAGCAAGACGAGAAGGAAAGAATAATTTTTTTGTTTTGTTTTTATACAGATGTATATTAGATTTAAAAAAAAATGAAGGAAAAAAAAACAGAAAATTCACATTTGTTGGTTGTATATTAAAATCACATGAAAAGCAGATCTCACTCGACCACGTCTGTAAACAACAATTAACCACTTGTATGATTTCAGTGTTGTCCTGTCATATTATTTATGTTTGTCAAAAAAAAAAAAAAAAAAAAAGCAGAAAAATCTGGTTTAAGATGGTAATTCCACAGAGGGAAAAACACAAAATGTCAATGTTGTTCTTCCCGATCCATAATTTCCTTCAACCTCTCTTCACTGCCACATCTTCAAGACGAACGCTAAGCTAGAATAAAATCTGTAAAGATGTTTATATTATGTCCTTTCCAAGTGCCAGTTTGTGTGGTGTTATTTGGATATTAACTCATTCAGAAAGTGGATGCTAAAGTGAAGAGCGTGTCTAATAAAACGTGAAAAGTTGGTTATATAGTCTATATTTTTACAATGTGGGCAGTTGAGAAGAATCTGCTGGAACTGGAGCTGGCATCACCCACACCTCACTCAAGGCGAACAGCATGTGCCTGCGTTAAATCTTTGTGAAGTTCAAACAGCTTGCATATTTTACAGTGTTTACAAAGTTGTATGTCGTGGTTAAAACAAATAAAACTACAAAAAAAACTGTAAATTAAACTTAGATTTCAAAGGTTAGATGAACAGTTCCCATCATTCCTTCTGTGTGTGTCCTCAGATGTGTTGGGTAACGTTGGCGATTCTTAGTGAAAGATTCTGATTGTTTTCCTGGAAACGGAGGGGAATGTATGCTTTTGTGGGTGTGCAGCCCTCCGTGCATCAAAGAAGAGCCATGCAACTGTGCGGTCAAACACACACACATCAAATCAAACAAGCCTACCTGCGTAGATGCGACTGATTCAAGGCCGTCAAAATAAAGTAACAAAGTAGCGTTTGTACCTCTCATGTGCCTTAACCTTTTCCATAGTAGAACGAAAAAGTCGGATGTGTTTTATAATAAATTTATTTCTAACCCTGATCTGTCATTTCCTCAACCCCAACACTCACTTCCCCTATTTGGGTCAACTTTTCTCCAATCGTGTCATCACTTGATCCACTTTGCACCCCGCCCCACTGTTGCCCCGAGTTAGTTTAGACTGTTGGTGAGGTTCTGCCTTGTATCACATTGTATTATAAACTTTTCAAAAGCTAGAGCTGTCAGAAAAAGAGGGTTTGAATCTGGAGAAGGGAAGATGTTCATGCTTTCTTAGCAGGCAGAAGCGACGCCACGGTGACAGAATGTATTATGTTAATTTTACTAATACCCAGAGGCAAATATTACGCTTGTTACACATAATGAAAAATACTGGTTTGTAGAGTATAAATTTGGTGTGTTTTCAATAAATCATGCCTGAGAAAGAGCGTGTCGTCTGTTTCATCCTCACCTGAATCCTTTGAGCCTGTCCCAGATACTGTTTGGTGAAGATTGGATACTCCCTGGAAGGGTCGTCGGTTTATTGCACACTCCCACCCATAGGGACAATTTTGAATAACCAGTTAACATATTAGGTATGTTTTTGGACTATGGGAAAAGTCACACATGCACGAGGAGAACATACAAACTCCACACAGGAAGGTCCCAGCTGGGATCTGAACTTCCTGCTGTGAGTGCAGAATGGATCAGCATTTGGTTGAATTTGTGGGGCAGGGGTGGAGTAGATGATGGCAGCGTTGCTCCTCTCAGCATGAGGGTTCTTCCACTAATCAAATTCCACATATTTCACTGTCATTTCTTTAAGAACTTATTAGCTGACTTCAAAAATGGATTATTAATTGCAGTGTAATTGTACTGTAATTTCTGTATTCAAAACACACAAGAGGATACACTGAATCATATTTTAAAGGGAAAACACTTCATGAAAAGGATATTTATTATTTTTATTTAAAGGATGTGGTAAAAATATTACAATAGTACTTATTTTTTTAAAATATATTTTTTCATTTATTTATTCATTTTGTTATACTAACATTCCAAATTCAGGTCGAATGAAAGGCTATTCACCCCGAGTTTGTACGGAGTAACCCCGCCCCCCTTCCCCTCCCTATAGTGGAGAGTTTGTGGCCCACCCAACACATGTTTTAAGAGACAGTCTTCTTCAAACATCCTCATTCAAAACGATTTGAATAAAGAAATACTAAGAAATGCAATTTTGAACTTAAGGGGCCTATACTATGGAAAATTAACTTTTTGAGCTTTACAGTGTATTATAATGTTCCTTCCTCACAATAAATTTTGATCCATTCATGCATTTCTGAGTATTCCTCTAAAAACAGGATATAGTAAATAAACTAAGAACCTTTTATCTAAAATTTCCATTTTTTCCCAAAGTTAAAGAAGCTCATTTTAAAATACTAAACAATATCTATCCATCAAAAGAACTTTTACGACTATGTTTTAATATGAACAATAACATATGCACATTCTGTGAACAGGAAATTGAAACCACACATTTATTTTATTCTTGTCCCCAAACAATTTTTTTGGAAAGAGTTACATAACTGGCTGAAAAAATATATTCCCACAACAACCACTATTCTCTTTAAATACCATCATATTTGGCATAGTATTGGAAAATAAACTGGAAGAAATCTGCTTAAATATAATCCTCTGTCTGGCTAAATTTAATATACATAAATATAAATATATGAAGACTCCCCCAAAATATAGAATATTTATGAATGAATTCGAGTTATATTTAGAATCATTGAAACTCATTAAGAAACCAAAAATAAAAACAATATATGATAGACTAAAAACTTCCCTCGCATATCTATAGTTAATCTTTTATTCTCTGCCTCACTTTTGCTCAGACTAATTTATATTATTATTGTTTTATTTATTGATTTTTTTATTGATTCTGAATATGTTGTTTAATGCTGCAATTGCCCCTCTGTTTGATTGTAACAATGTAAAGTGTTCTATAATTTCAAGCCATTTTTGTTCTGTAGTGTGTAGTTGTTCAATTAAGAAAAAAACAACAACAACAACATGTATTTTCTGAGCATAAACAAGATGAAATATTTTATTTTGTGTGTTTAGCACATCTTTGCAAAACTGCACATGTACAATAATATGTACAAATATTTTTGAGTGAAATCTATTTTTTTTCTTACAATTACAGTTTGGATTAATGGTGACATCATTTCCATTTGGCACCAGAAGGACAGTTCAACAAAACCACCACAGCGACGTGAGCTCGACGAGGACCCACATCACCTGGTTAAGCTGAGGCGGACGGTGGTGGACATCTTTTATTTTTAATTCTACAAGGAAGAGCAGCTCCTGGTTCTCTCATCACTGTGGAGGACCTGAACAGGCGACGTCTGGAACCTGGAGCTGTCATTGGGATCAGAGAGAACTTCCAGCGGCTGCACACTCTTCAACCCAGCACTAAACTTTTTTTTTTCTCTTTCATATCTTACTGAATTTGTTTTTAGTAGATAGAAATATACTCTTTAGGTCTTTTTATTAGGTTCTTTAAATATAAAAACAGACAGTAGTATCATAGATGATGCTTTCTAACCATGACATGTTTAAAGAGGTCCCTACTTTGAATAAAGGGAAACCAATTCTGAATTTTCAATGATGAATGTTTTGAATAATTTCATTTGTTTCATAAATACATTTTGTACAGATCTGCCTTTGACTCACATTTCCTTTTTTCTTACTTGTATGCTAAAACATTGTGAATAAGCACACAACACTAAAGGTTGAAAAATAAATGTATAATTCATCAGTAAGAAAAACATTAGAAATATTCAGTCATAACTGACATTTAGTAACATTTAATAATATATATATATTTTCCCCCATGATCCAATCATGGCTTTTTTGTAAAAAAAAATATACAAAAAAAAGTTTTTTTTTTAATATATATATTTTTTATAAAAAAATATAAATGATATAAAATTATATATAAAATTAAAATTGAAACATTTTTTATATATATATAATTAAAATTGAAACTTATATTTTAAAAAAAATACACCAGACGCTGGCCAAGCGTCTGGCGGGTTCAAGCCTGGGAGGGGAACTGGCAGGGTACTCACTGAGTAAGCTCTACAGTCCAGTATTCGCTACCAGTTTGTACTGTGCTGAGTACTCACTGGTAGCGCCTGAGACATGTAGTTGGGTGCCCTTGTGTTTTACGGTAATCGCTTTCTACCGCCCGCCTTCGCCAGTCCCCGCTCGAGCTGCTTCTAGCGCCCTGACGGGTCCCCGGGTTAACCCCCAGGGTGCAAGGAGCAGCTCGAGGTGCCTTCCAGCACGTTAGCACACTACCTGGTTTGAACCAACAAGCGAATGTCGCCGATTGGTATTTATACCCCACCTATCATCCATATGTGTAAACACATGGTTTTAACTCCAGTGTTTTTTGGCAAATTTGAATTACACACTATATGTTTGTTAGTTTTAAATAAAATAGTGTGAAAACAAAAATGATTTTAAATGTTTTTTTTCGTTTTTAAGATACAGTTTGAGCCGCAGTGCATGCTGGGAAACGTGACGTAATATCGATAGGCTAGCTAAGCTAAGTTTCGTTTCTATTGAGCGGTCCGGTGCGGTCTAGTAGAGTAGTAAATACGTAAGGGATAATACCCGACGAAGTGTGCGTTATGAGAAATTAACGCACGACGCGGAGGCCTAAACCGTCCGACGCGAAGCGGAGGACGGTTGCCTCCGTGAAGTGCGTTAATTTCTCATAATGCACTCTTCGGAGGGTATTATCCCGCTTATACCATGGTCATTTACAAAATAAATAAACATTCAATCAATATTTAGTACTTTATTCTTTTTATGTCTTTGGTTTAGCTCGTTTTTTCACACAAAGCGGACTATTTGATCCGTGATGCGGTTTGTTGTCACGGGGACACATGAAGCCGGAAGCCGTTACAGACCTCAGCCGCAGCGGTAAAGTGTTGCTGTTTTGAAAGAAAGACCCGGACAAATGTGGATATTTTTCTTCTTTTTCTGACGTTAAGCCTTCAGTGAGCCGCTAGAACATAAACGGAACACAATCACCTTCTGTCTGTGTTTCATTTCACGGCAGGTCAGGTTCGTTCTTCTGAGCTGCTCTAAAGCAGAAACTCCCTCTTGTGGTGAAACAGAAGACTACACCTTTCATGTCGAGTGGTGTTTTATTAGAAGGAGAATAACCAATTTGTCAATATTAATTTACCTTACAAAAGGAGAGGAATATAAATGCTGGTCACTACAATAAGTCAAATAAAGCATCAGTTCAGAGAGAAATTTTATCCATTATTGCTTGTTTTGTCCAGATGATGAAGGAAAAATGTGTTTTAAAGAAGCCTGCGCAGTGATATCGAACGTTTGGTCTGTGTGACCGGAACTTCTTTTTTAGGTGTGGTTTATCACCGTGGTATATCAGTTTTTAATGCACACCCAGCAGCCAATCAGAATCGAGTATTCACCCAGACCATGGTATAAGGAGCAGTTAATCCTGGTGGTGATCGTTTCCAATCAGTTAAGCCCACAGACGTAATATAATATGGAGCAGTTAATCCTGGTGGTGATCGTTTCCAATCAGTTAAGCCCACAGACGTAATATAATATAATATAATATAATATAATATAATATAATATAATATAATATAATATAATATAATATAATATAATATAATATAATATAATAATGTATAAATAAGCAAGCAACTAAGAAAAAAAGCTAGCGACTCTATATATTTCATTGTTTTTAATATTAAATTGTTTTACCTTAATACATTTGCTTTACCGTGTACATTTATTTACTTTGATTGTTTTTCCCCGAGTTATAATCATAGACTATATATAAAATAATAATTTATGAAACTTTTTGAGATTTATAGTCGTAAATTTACGAAAAAAAACAAGTAATATTTCTTTTTTTTCTCCGCCGTACACGTAAGTAAAATTACGTGGTAAAAAGTATTAAATTAGGAGCACTTTGTATTATTTCTTTTAAGGCAGTTCTAAAGCCACCCCGATCAAAACGGGGTCCTTTCATAACAACAACATGGCTGCCCTCTGTAGAGGCAGTCAACGATGGAAAAGGATACATTGTTTTCACGTTTTTAAAAGAAAATTCACGGGTAATTATTTTATTTTGTTAAGTATCTTTATGTGTGCTTTTTAGGAGAATCAAAAGATGCTAACGCAAACTTGACAACGCCTTTTTATCTAAAAAAAAAATAACGTTTCTAGCTAATAACCTGGTTAAACTATCGAACGTTCTATTATTTTTACTCATTTGAAATATTTAAGACGGATGACTCTACAATAAATGTACTGAAAACTACAAGACTGTTGTTGGTCAGCAGTACCCGTTGACCGTATAGTTTGCTAATGTTCGTCTCACCCTTTTTTCCATTTGTAATAAGCTAATAAACTGCTGTTCTACCTAATGGTATTTACCTACTACTATTTAACTTCACTATAGCTTTATGTTAGCACTTCACTGTAGTGCTGTTACAGTAAAGTGACGTTACTCTGAAATTGTTAATTCAATGTTGTCACAGGGAAGCATGACTATGACCTGGTGGTCATTGGTGGTGGTTCCGGGGGCCTTGCCTGCTCAAAAGAAGGTAATGCTAATGTTATAAAAGAATTAAAGGAAATTGTTAACCAGAGCCCTGTTATAAACATAAAGTAAGTGAGTAAGTAAGTAAAGTTTATTTATACAGCACTTTTCCCAGACAGCATTCACAAAGTACTTTACAGTAGATGAATGAATACCACAGACAATACTCTAATGAGGTGATTACTGATTCCATTTTAATTATTGTACATAATACATATACATAATTGTTTGTTTCTACAGCGGCTCAGCTGGGACAGAAAGTTGCTGTTTTAGATTATGTAGAACCTTCTGCAAAAGGTAAAACAGACTTATTTGCAGAAAAAAAAACACAATTAATGCAATAAAATAAATGCTTGTTTCCAAATAGGTACTAAGTGGGGTCTTGGTGGTACCTGTGTCAATGTGGGTTGTATCCCTAAAAAGCTCATGCACCAGGCTGCTCTGCTTGGAACTGCGGTCAAAGATGCGCAGAAATATGGCTGGCAGATATCAGGAACTGTGTCCCATGACTGGTAAGTCAAAGCCAGACTTACCTCATCTGTCGCAATAGTCAAACTTAAACATTTATAAATTATGAATTTGTCTTGTCATATATATTTTTTAAAAATATTATTTTAATTATAGTGCTTGTTAAGTCTATTCTGAACTTTCAGTGAAATATATGAATTTAGAAAAACAAAATTAAAAAAATGCAAAGATAATTGAATAATAGTAAAATATTCCAAAACTTAGCGTTGAGTCTTACTGAAACTCTTCTCAGGCAACAGAAACGCCTAAATTATTTTCTAACGTGTTTCTTTGCTTCTTTAATTAAAGAAAACATGAAAAAACACATAATTTATAGTTATTTTTTAGAATGTGATCAGTTGTCAGTTTTTGTATTTTCATAGGTCTTTTTTGTTTTTAGACTAATGTACTTTTGGACTGACAGTGACTTCGACCTTTAAAAAGTAGCTGAACAGCACCATCTAGTGTCTGAAATATGGAAAACTGTAAACATCAATTTCTCAATGAGCTTTTAAAAAATATTTATAAATAACAGATTTTTAAAACAAATGCATTTCATTTAATTAATATTTTGGCACATGATTTTTTGTAGTTATATTTTTATTTGGAATGAAAAAAATACGAAAATAAATCTTTAACAAAGATAATAATTGTAATCAGAAATCCATCCATTTTTGTTTAAATTTAGTCCAAAATATATTTGTGAATCTTGTATTGTCCAGGTAGTACACCATGTATTCTTGAGAGAAGAAGAAAGAGAAAAATGCAGAGATAAACTAAAAATATGCTCATACTTATCCACACAAATAGACATACACAAACAAACCTAAATCTAAATATAAATCCAAGTGGGCATATGTATACACGTATAAACATGTATATATATTTTGAAACATGAATTCTACATCAGTTTATATATTAAAAAATAAATATATATTAAAAAATAAATAAAATGAAGGACGCATTTATTATTGAGAAAATCACAGTCGTTTTAAATCCACTGACAGTGTTTGTCTTGAACTCCTGGTTTATTATTCTTATTCCTCCAGGTCCACAATGGCAGAAGCTGTTCAAAACTATGTCAAATCTTTGAATTGGGGCCACAGAGTTCAGCTTCAAGACAAGTGAGTCACCATTGATATTCTTTCTATTACCACTTCACCCATGTCTTGTTCTGATTAAGTTTATTACAGTTTCTTAATATAAACAATGCAAATCAACAAGACAACATCCAGAATAACAGGCAGCAAATTACTAAGTTTATTTTAATTTAATACATTTCTAAGTTGCCTCACAGAAATATGACAGTTGATCATTTAAAGGACTTTTAATCTATAAATAACTTTAAGAAATATTCCTCCCTTACATGTCAACAGGGTAACTGTTCTGTCATGCTCGTAGATAAACTTCATCTGGTTATAGCCAACAGTAAATCATCATACAGATGTACAAAGCCACAATTTGAATCCCTGCCACTTCCACTTTGTCATTTGCACTCTGCTTTTGTCTCCTCTTTTTTTTTAATTCCTAGCTTGATATTGCTAAAGGCTGTATGTACATTATTGCGCTGCTACGTGTTCTTACGGCAGCTAGCTGGAGGGCATACAGGTGTTCACCTATTTAAATTTATCGATGTGAGATCACTCACTCCGCTTCAGAATGTTAATCAATTCTTCTATCAAGTACTTTCATTTTCAAATTCTATTTTTTCTTTATTTTTAGCAAAGTAGAGGCAGTTTTAGCCTCAGTCGTCATCAATTTTACATGCAATTATGATAAATGCAAAGATCATTGCATGCAAATTTTCAGAATGAGTGTTTACAAGGATTTAAATGCCGGGGGCCCGTTCCAAGAAGCAGGTTCAACAAATTTAGAGTTCAAACCTGAACTTAGAGTCACTGGACTCAAAATTCTCAAACTCAGGGTTTTCGGTTCCAGAACAGCTGAAAATGTTTGATTCAATTAACTTGAAGTTGTTAGAACCAGAATCAGGTGTGAGCGTCGCGACCATTAAAAGCCCTGATCAATGGAGCAAAGACAGCACGATTCACCATGGCAACGGGAACAAACACCTGAGTTTTGTACTTCCGGCGGCGGAAATTGATAAGTTCCTTCAAGCAAATGCGACTATAGGAGAACATTTTCATCAAGAAAAGCAACACAGCTACAGCGGTAGAACAGAAAGAGAAAATATCTGCAGTTATTTGAATCATTTCTAATAATGAATAATTAATGTCAGGAAGGTTATTTTGTCTCTTGTTGAGTAAGGAATGGTTTTTGATCTGTTACTAATTTAATCAGTAATCTCCATAATCGCATGAATGACCAGTCTTGGTAACCCCCCCCCACACACACACAGATATCACTGCACGCTAAAAAGAAACTGTAGCTGCCTGGCATATGTTAATTTAATTTTAATTCTCAAGACTTAAAAAATATTCGTCAAATTTTTTTAAGCGTAAAAAACACTTTCTGTAGCCGGGAGTCGAACTCGCAAACTCCGCAGTGGGAAGCAGCGCTGCTGACAACTGAGCTAATGTTTAACGCAAATGCTGGACGGTGTATGAGTCCAGATGCTTTTCCGGTGTTTGACATTCAATAATTTCTATTGTTAAGGGTTTAAAATAAGGGAAAGAAAATTGTATTTTTAATAGCAAGTCCCTGGAAAAACTCACTATTTATAATATCACTGAAATAAAAATGAATCGGGAAACTGGAGTCAGTCGACTCGTGTCCTCCAAATCCTCTACCGACGTAAATTACATTTCCTCTGGATTAATCCATCCTCCTCTCTACATGATCCTCTATGAATGAACATGTCATTTTGGTTTCTGCGTGGTGAAAACGTGACGTCTCTAACGTGAATGTTCTCTAAATGTTAATGAGGAACTCATATTTGAACATCTTTCACTTTAAAAAGGGGCGGAGACCACAGAGAACTCTAAGTTTCCTGAAGAAAACCTGCTACCGACCAGGTTTCGTTCACAGACTCAGTTACCATAGTGATTGATTCTGAGTTCAGCTTAACCCGCTTCTTGAAACAGGCTTGGTTTAACCCACTTTCCCTGGTTTGAGTTATCTCTCTTTCTGGAACCGAAAACTCAGAGTTTTACTGAATTTGGAGTTCACGAACTCAGAGTTCCAACAAAACCTGCTTCTTGGAACGGGCCCCAGAAGTTTCTTATAACAAAACAAAAAACAAACAGAAATTTTTTTTTTTTTTTTTTTTTAGGCTTTTTTTCTTCATCTAATATTGTCCCGCTTGGTCAATTCATACAGAACATAAAATGATTAAATCTTCCTTTAAGCAATAAGAAAATCTGCATTCAAATTATTCAGTACGTAATGTCAAGATACTGCTTTATTTACTGTTACCATTTGCTTTGTTTTTCAGAAAAGTGACGTATCTGAACCTCAAAGGAACTTTGGTGGATAAACACACAATTAGAGGCTTGTCAAAAGCAGGCAAAGAGGTGGGCTGCTCACTCTCTCAAAAACAC
This sequence comes from Oryzias melastigma, assembly GCF_002922805.2. Taxonomy (NCBI): domain Eukaryota; kingdom Metazoa; phylum Chordata; class Actinopteri; order Beloniformes; family Adrianichthyidae; genus Oryzias; species Oryzias melastigma. Next base: position 28,675,235 of record NC_050520.1, read on the forward strand.
TCATTAAAAGGGGCGTACCATGGAAAACCAACTTTTTGAGCTTTTAAGTGTATTATACTGTTCAATCCTTACTATAAATAACCCCAAAGTGGAATTTTGATGCGCTAACGCCTTTTTGAGTAACCCTATTAAAACCTGCTCTCTCAACAGCAGCCCCTCCCATTAGGGCTGCCACGATTAGTCGACTAGTCGACAACTAATCGACAATTAAAATAGCCGACGACTAATTTAATAGTTGATTAGTCGTTACTTTATGTTATATGTTAGAGTTTAGTAAAGTTGAAAGTTATATCGGCATTCTACTTTTGGACTATTTTGACATTTATTAAAGTTTTTCAGGCTAATTCGGAGTTTAGCTAAAATTTCAGCTACATGCTAGCTATTTTGGCTAATTTAGGATTTTTTTTGCTTTTTAGGCTATTTGGAGTTTAGCTAATATTTCAGCTACATGCTAGCTGTTTTGGCTAACTTGAGCTTTTTTCAGCTTTTTATTCTAATTTGGCATTAACTAATATTTTAGCTGGCTATCAGCTTCAGGGTTTTCAGCTATTAGCTTAAGCAATTTCAGTTATCAACTTCAGCCAATTTCAGCTTACAGCATTCACACTAGCATTATTGCAGGTAATGGTATATGTCTAGTTTTTAATTAGTTTAAAGCTAATGATAGTTAAGATTTGTGCTTTACATCCAGTTTGCGCATGACCTGATTAGTCGACTAATCGTAAAGAATAATCGGTGATTATTCGACTATTAAAATAATCGTTAGTGGGAGCACTACCTCCCATACCCATGAAAACGAGCGTGTCCTCATGATCTTGCGCCACAGAGTGAGACAGCCTTTTTCAGGAAGAGTCTGCTCTGCCAACACCGCCCCCCGTCTAACACCAACACTCAATTCCTACACGAAGCTAGTGGTGATCAGCAAAAAAACATTCATTTTAGATGCAGAATACCGTATATCTTCCAGTTGTGTCCTGTCTTCAATAAATTCCAGCTCAAACAGGTGTTTGATACTTTAAACGCTGGGCTCCTTTAAGACCTCCCCTCCCTGGTTGGTCACAGTCGAGCAGACGTCGAGTGTATTCTTGTCCTGAACCATTGTAGAGATGGCCGGGCCTATTAAGGGCAGACACATGGTGTGTGCATCCATCTTTGAAAAAAATTGGATGTTCATTTCCGTGGGAGAAACTCAGACACGCTGCTGAAGGCTCTAGGATGACGTCATGAATAGGGGGCAGCGCCTTTCCGTCCTGGGATAGGATCTCTCCCTCACGTCGGCATCCCTAAGGTTTCTTCTTTTTTTCCTGAATCAGGTTTCTTTAGGAGTTTTTCCTTACCAGGAGGGAGGGTCTAAGGGCAGGGATAACCAGTTTTATTCAGTCCATTTAGTTAGCAATTAGCTATTGTTTATATTTTATGACCGACCTTCTGCTTCTGTAAAATTACCAGCATGAAGCCCAATGAGGCAAGTGTTTTTGTGATATTGGGCTATAAAAAAATAAACCAAAGTTGTTGTTTTCCTTCCGGGTAGGAAAAAACTCACAAAAAAATAACTAATATTTCAAAATAATTGTTTTTTTAGAGTCCAAAGATAATATATGATCATAAATATGGATATAGTTCACTCTGAAAAGCTTAAGAAAATCAAGGTATGGCCCATTTAAGTTTTTCAAACATCCAAAAATATACTCTGCTGAGTTTACAGTTTTATTTGTAGTGTCACATTTTTTTTTGCAAGCAAACAAAAAGTAACAATTTGGACTCACAACGATGCATCCAGCTGGATTTCATACTCGTTTTCAGCCATTTTGTGCCCATTTTTCTGTTCTATTAGTTGCACCCTTTGGAATTATAGACTTATAAATGTATGTTTCTGATTGTAAAGATAATAGAACAAATACAAACTAACATCTATCAGTTTTGAGGATTTTATCCTGACATAACTTTTTTTTAGTCATTTGGTGACTTCTTTGTGTCGTTAAATCTTTTCTCATCAATGCAGTGAAAAACTGTTGTATTTACATTTGAAAACATTAATTAAACTGTTTAGAAAGATTTTTAGCTTTTTTTTTGTCACCCCTTTTAGTGCAAAATGAACTGTTCCGCTATTAATTTAATCTTAATTTTTAGAATTTGATGAGTTTCTGATTTCTTGCAGACGATCCTGACCGCCAAGAATATCGTTCTCGCCACAGGTGGACGACCAAAGTACCCCTCAAATGTAAATATCACTGTTATCCTGACATGAAGAGGCCAAATTGTGTATTTTTTGTATTTTTTTATTCATCCCTGTGTGTGACATTTCTATTTTAGATGAACATCTTTCCTTAGAGCTTGACATTTCCTTTCAGGTCCCTGGAGCTGTGGAGCACGGCATCACCAGTGACGACATCTTCTGGCTGAAGAAGTCTCCTGGAAAAACGTAAGTTGTCGTCCCTGTCACGGTCTGCACACGAGTTCAAATACTACAACATATGTAAACATGTCTGTGACTTGTATGTCATATGTTGAAGGGAAAATCAACATAATAGAACTGAAAGAAGGTCACCTCACTCCTCTAATAATTGTATGAGCTTTAATTTTGATTCTGTTCTCTGCAAAGGAAGTAAAACCTTTGCAGCGCTCACGCCATATTCTCCACACTGCCTTGCTCGCTGACACGGCACATCCCGCTGTCACGCAGCGCCATCATTCATCAGAGATGTGCGGCTTGTTTTTCTCCCTTCCTGTCAGCCTGTCCTCGCCTCATGATTCAGATTAGCAGCGTGCATCCCGGCCTCGGCCGAACAAGCCCTTTAATCCAGCCATTCGGTCGCTGTCATCGCCTGGTTAATTTGTCCTTCCCTGATGTTTCCTCTTGGCACGTCACGCAGATGGTGACTAGCGGCGGTGTTGTACCTGCACCGTCGTGGTTATGTGCTCGGTGGTGACGGACGAACGGAAATAACTGTTTAGATGTCTAAGCTCCGGAGTGAGAGCAGATTATTTGCTGCTGCTGACACGGACGTGTCTCTGACTTTTTCTTCATTACTCATCATTTTAGGTTTGTTATAGTTTCTCAGGAAAATGTTTACGTCCTTCTATCATAAGATGTTTATCCAGGGTGTCCAGAGTTGCATGTTTGTTACTGAGATTTCTCAACACTTGATAGCATATGAAAAAAATATCAATAATTCTGGAGAAAACATTTTATTCATCTGATATCAGTCAAAGTTTCATCATTTAGTTTGATTAGTTTCCTTAATTGTGTATTAAAGGCTTTTCAGTTTGAAATAAACTGATATTTCACCTGATTTATTGACACACTCACCAAATTATGGAGCCCTAAAGGGACATTGAAGTAAAAAAATAAAAAAAGTATTTTTCAAAATATGAAGTAAAAACAGAAACTGGTTACTATCTGGTGTGCACCAGTTAGTAACCAGAAAAAAAATGAGCTTCCTTCATCTTCTTGTGCGCTTTGTCGCTTTCGGGGTCGCAGGGGTGCCAGAGCCTAACCCGGCAAGTAATTTAGCTTCAATTTTTAGAAAACTGTAATTTTTTTTAAAGTTACTATCTGGTACGTACCAGATAGTAACTGGTGCGCTTCAGTTACTATCTGCTGTGCACCATTTAATAACCAGAAACATTTTTTACTTTAATTTTTAGATTTTCTTTTCCATTTACTATCTGGTGCGTGCCAGATAGTAACTGGTGTGCACCAGAATTTTTTTTTTTTTTTTTTACTTTGATACTCCTTTAGGGGCTCTGTACCAAATAAATAGTTTTTAAGAGAAAAAAATCACCAAAATGATATCCTTTCAAAATAAGATACTTCTAAAATAGTATTTTTTGGATGGAGCTTATATTGTTTTGTTGTTCTCTTACATCAAATGTTAACTAGAATATCATAAAAATGAAAAAACATTATCTAACTGGAATTATCTTCTGTAGTTCCTACATTTCCTTAATTTCTGAGGAGAAAATAATCTTTTTTTTTTAGCCTCTTTCTCTGTTTGCTCACATAACTTACATTGTTTTCACCTTAAACAGTGACTTTTACACTCATTTAGACACCGTATCTTTCCAAAAATATAAATATTTTTTTATTTTTAAAGCAAGGGAGAAAGTAAAAAAAGTCAAATTATGTTTTTTTTCTGGGATTTAGCCCCTTTGTAAAGTGTTTTGATCATTTCCATCAGCGTTCACGCCCACATGCCTGAAAATACTGAATATTCTGGGATTACTAGGTACTCTTTACAACTCAGCAAGTTCTTAAAGGACCTTAAAGGACACATACATCCTCAGATAAACAATGAAGGCTTGAAGGTAAACTGTGTTGAGAAACTTTTTACCCTTCAGCTCTCTTTATTAGAAAAATAAGGAGTAGGGGGGAACAAATGCAAGAATCAGGGCAGTTCTGACTTCAGGAAACACCTCTAAGTTTTCACTCCAAACAAAGTTTATATTCAGGTAACTGAATTAAATAAAGAAGTTGATGCAAAAAATGTAAAATTATATTTTTTTTCTTAAAAAATAGTAAAAACAGAAAAACATAAAACATATTTTATTATGCATACCTAAAAATTCTTTAGGTATTTGATATTTTTCTAAATCTACCTTCAAAGTGTTCCCAGTGGTCATTTAATGATTGTTCTCTAGGAACTTAAGAACTGCAGGTGTTATGATTGTAGCACCAACGCCTCAGTTAGAAGTTTATTCAAACGATTCACTAAGATTTTAATTAAAAGAAAAATGTAATTTAAATCTTAATTTCCTTTATAATTTCCTCCATCATCAGAAAAATGCCACAAGAACACGTTTAAAAATACCCAAAACATCATTTTCGTCGAAGTGGGTCTTTAAAAAAAATAAACCTTTGCGTACAGTTCAAGTGTGTACGTTTGACAGATTTGAATGGAGTAATAAAGTAATTTTAATCTACTTTAATCTTTAATGGTTTTCCATAATAAATAGTTCTGATTTTTAAAGCACACGTCTGTGTGATAGAGTTATCTTTTTGTAAATGAGAGTTGAGAAAAAGTAAAATGTCAGACTGAAGAGTGGAATCCTTGAACGCTTCTGCTTCTATCAGGGAAATGTTAGAATTCAGTTTTCAAACAGTAAAAATTGGTCCAAGTTTCTGCTTGTTTAAAACAAATCAAGTTTTCTGTCAGCGGTCCCATAAGCACATGGCGAATTTCAGACCTATGCCATGATAAAGCCATTTTCCCTATTATATTTTTGTATTTAAAGATTGATTTTAGATGAGCAGCACTCTTGTCTTTGAGGGATTGTTCAGTGCTTCCCTGCAGGTAAAATTTACCACTAATGCAATGCTGCGTCATTTTCCTCCATAAGTCAAAGTAGGCATTTGTGAAAGATTTTTGAGGATTCAGAGAATGATGGGAAAATGGGGGCCGCCTGTAGCTGCAATGCTCACTTACTGAAGACCAACAAGTTCATCTGAATTATCCACAGGAAGTGCTTTGATGTTGGAGCGTGCTGTTCAGCGGGCCCTCCAGCTCACTGAAGGAGCTCCGGTGTTGTTTCAGCTTCAGCTGGATAAATTGTTGTGCTGTCATCCTGCGGTCCTTGCAGGTGAGGTCTGAGTGACGGACGGTTTCCATGAACCTCCAACAGATTTGGCTTCAGGGTTAGTGTCTGGAAGGACGCGCTGAAACTGTAGAAACAAGGGGCGAAACGGTTAATCAACTTAACCGATGTATCGATTTATATTCCTACGATCTGTTGACTCAAACCAACTCAGACTAATCGCTGCTTCCTGACGATGACTGGCTCCAACATGATTCCAAAATGGTAATGAAATTGACTTTATTTGGGTGAAGTTACACTCACTCTGTCCAGTTCTCATATACAGTCTAAGATCTTTAAAATGAAAGAACTCAGAAAATGGAACACAAAAAAGGTGAACTTCAAGAAAGTTCAGTTGTTCAACTTTTGAAAAACGTATTTTTCTATTTTTTGTCTAAAATGCTATAACAATAAACTGTGAGATTTTGGTAACATAAAGCTTTTGCACAAATCAAACTCAATCAGCCAAGATAAAGATTTTTTGATTCATATATTTGCACTTTTAGGCTTTAGGATTTACTGGCTTTTATTCCTGTCCAAACATTATCTGAGCTTGCCCGTCTTTATCTTCAGGTTAGATCTGCCGTCATCCTGACATGGCCTTGAATCCACCTCCTCAGTGGCAGGCCCGGCTCGCAGCAGCAGCTGTCCGTTCTCGTGCGTTTGGCACAAAACAGCTGTTTTCACGCTCCGCATGTGTCACAATCGCTCACGGCCCAATTTAATCTCACACCAAAAGCCGGAAGTATTGAAGTCCGATCTCCTGTCTGAACTTGCAGAAACTAGTATCAGAACCGCGGTGGGGTGTTTTTATTTCTGCACCACCAGCTTTTCAAGTTGTGCCCAAGGTTAACAAGTGCTCAGAGACGGTTTAACGCTAAACCTCCTTCCTGAGGAGATGTGAAACCAGTGAGACCTCGGCCAGGCTGTCACTTTACTGACAGGAAACAAGCTTGAAGACCTCATAAGTACCTTCTCTTGATGGATGGCTCTCTGTCTGAGCCGAAAGTTGTGCAAAAAGTTATTGCGTACAGCAGGGGTGTCAAACTCAATCGCACAGAGAGTCAAAATCCAAAACACACCTTAGATCGTGGGCCGAATGGGATAAACATTTATTGAAGGCTCTAAAACTACACTTTTAAAACTTTAAAACCATAACTTTTTAACATAATTATGAACTAGATATATAGCATTACCTACAATGATGCTAGTATAAATGCTGAATTTGGCTGCTGAAGCTGAAATTGATAGCTAAAAACGCTGAAGTTGATACCTGAAATCATTGAGGCTAATAGATGAAAACACTGAAGCTGATCGCCAACTAAAACATTAGTTAAATGCCAAATTAGCCTAAAAGACAAACAAGCAAAAAACATAGGTTAGATAAAAAAGCTAGCATGTTGCTGAAAAAATAGCTAAATTTCAAAATAGCTTAAAAAAATGGAAAAAAAGCTAAACAAGCTAGCATGTAAATGGTAGCCCAACTCCAAAACAGCCTTAAAAACTTAAAAAAAACCCTAAATGAGCTAAAACAGCTAGCATGTAGCTGAAATAATAGCTAAACTTCAAAATACCCTAAAAACAAAAAAAAAGCCAAAATTAGCCGATTTAGCATAATGAAAATAAAAAAAATGTTTTTTTTAACATAACTATGAATAAAAAAGGCAGGAATATTATTCCAGAATAAATCAACTTAAACCTTTAATAACTTTCAATATTTTACTCCCCAGAAAAATGCATTTAGTAAATATTATAAAAGTTAGAAATAACATCGGGACATTAATAACAATAAAATAAAAAGATCTGGAGGGCCGGATATAAGTACCTGGAGGGCCAGATCCGGCCCCCGGGCCTTGACTTTGACACGTGGTGTACAGGAGCCAAGCAGACTGTTTTTTTTCATGTTCAAAACATATTTATTTTCCAAGAGTATTGTGTTCATGCAATGGACAACATTTTAGCAACCATTGTTTTAGTGAATGCAGAAACTGGGGAGTAAAAAGCCTCTGAGAAGTGTTGTCTTTGAGTTTAAAGACCAGCATGAAAGACGAACACGGCGGCTTTAGAGGAAGGGTCGCACTCTCCCAGCGATGAAGGATTAGAATCAAGCCGAAGCTCTTCACCTAATCTTTTTAAGCCACTTCACAAAATGCGATAAGTGTAGCAGTGCGCTACACAAACGTGAGGAAAACGCCTTTTGGTGGAGGAAGGCTGCATGTGCGACGGCAGGATGTGCTGTCAGAGCTGTCACCGGCGGGAAGAAGGCCTGCTTAAGAAGACGCAGGTGACGGGCATCACTCGGCGGGCTGGCGTGTAGACTTGAGGCTTGAACGTGGCACAGCCCATCCGCAGGGATTACTCTCAATGCCAACAATTAGCCCTGCTGAGCAGTGCAACTTATGGTTGATGAAGATTCTCACAGACCACACGCACAAACGTCTAGCTCTTCCTGTTTTCTGCGTTTCCTCCACACCTCTCAACTGCTGAGGTCACTCTTCTTTTGGAGTTCATCACCTCTTTAATTCAGAAATTGAAGTGATCACTTGTGTCTCGGGATTCGCTCTGTTTAAATGATGAAAAGTATCTTTTAACGTTGGCTCATCTAAGTGCTTCTCCTTTGTGTTTTGCAGACTTGTTGTTGGAGCCAGTTGTATCCTTTCCCTCAGGGCTTGGAAGTGTAGTCAATTTATCAAGGCTGTTGATGAGAAGAAACTAGCTATTAAGACTGATACAGTGGGACAAAAAAGTATTCAGTCAGCCATCAACTCTGCAATTGTTTTCCTACTCACAAAGATGAGAGGCCTGTAATTTTCATCATAGTGGTGCCTCAACTATGAGAGACAAAATGAGAAGAAGATAACTAGAAAATCACAGCCTATTTAAAAAAAATTATTTGCAATTTATGGTGGAAAAAAAGTATTTGGTCCATAAAGTTCAATTCAATACTTTGTTATATAGGCTATAGGGGAGTTTGGAGTGTGACAGTTTGAGGTTGTGGACAGGTGTATTTTAACAGGTGCTATTAATACAGTTAACGAGTGGAGGACAGAGGATCATCTTACAGAAGAAGTTACAGGTCTGTGAGAGATAGAAACCTTGCTTGTTTGTAGGTGACCAAATACTTATTTTCCACCATAATTTGCAAATAAATTATTTAAAAATCAGACAATGTGATATCCTGGCTTTTTTTTATTTTATTTAAGTTGAGGTATACCTATGATGAAAATACAGGCCTCTCTCATCTTTTTAAGTTGAAGAACTTGTACAATTGGTGGTTGACTAAATATTTTTTTGCCCCCACTGTATAAAAAACGTCAGTATCACCAATATGTTTTTCCAAATCATTTTTATTTCTTGTTTCTTGTGCTGTTATTCCACTTTTTTGCATATTAATTCGATTCCCTCCCATTGAAGTTCCTGTGTGATCCTTAGCCTGCTCTCATTCAGACGTAGCTCTGGAGTGTGCAGGTTTCCTCACAGGCATTGGCCTGAACACCACTGTGATGGTTCGCAGCATCGCCCTCCGCGGTTTTGATCAGGTATTGCCCTCTGGGCTTCTGTCTGTTTATCCTTTGACATTCATCAAAAGGGATTTCCCCGTCACAGTCTGTCTGTGTGTTCCTGTAGCAAATGGCAGGCTTAGTGACAGACTACATGGAGTCCTATGGAACCAGGTTTGAGTGGAAGTCTGTCCCGACAAGAGTGGAGAGACTCTCCTCAGGAGCCCTGAAGGTGACGTGGACCAACACCCAGACGGGCTGCGAGCACAGCGACACCTTTGACTCTGTTTTGTGGGCGGTCGGTAAGTTACTTCAAAATCCTGTTTTTGGTGTTTCTATCCTCTTCTTTTGGCATTTTCCGAATGATATAGGACATAAATAAAAAAAATGAAGCTTAAATTGCATCTCTGAGCATTTCTTTATTCAAACTGTAGTGAGTCAGGTGAAGACGAAGTAGCTCATTAGAAATTCACCTCTGAGGTGAATTTCTAATGAGCTTCTTCTGGTCTGCAGAAAATATATCTAAGAAAAATGGCACATGTTTTTTGTTTTCGTCTAAAAACTGCTTAATCAATATTAAAAGTAGAAAAAATACATAGTCAGAGTGGGACCTAAAGTGCTTTTCACACACACAAGAATTTTCAACGCTTGACCAATAGCCTGGCCATAGACAGGTGCTCTGTGCTGCCCTTACTCTGAGTGACCGAGTGAGACAATAGACAGCACTTTTTTTACTGTAAAATGGATTTGGGGCAATTGTGATGGAATGATGGACCTCTGATTGGAGGATTGCAGGTTCAGTTCCCGGCTCGTCCATCCATGTGTCAAACCGGGCCACAGACGTTAAACAGGTTCACACTGGTACCAGGACGCTTCTTTTCAGCCGTCCCCAAGGTTTGATGACTCGTGATTTAATATGAACAGCCGACAAAAAAGAAAAGCCAGTAAAAATTGACGAGTAGGGGACACCCAAATCGTCAACGCGGAGAGGGCCCGAACCATGCATCCATATAAGACGATCTGAGGAGAATGTGTAGGTTCAAGGCCACTACTTTAAAAATGAATAAACAGTGTGGTCGGAATTCACAAACACTAAACATGTGGCACCATTTATTAAGGATTTCCACTTTTATAGGGATTCTTTCCATTATTACAGTAATCTAGCAAACACAAATGTCTTTACTTTTTTGTTCTTAGTTTGGTCTAAATGTCTCACCCTCCTCATTGTCACTGATTTCCATGAATCCCCAATAGAGTGCAGTGTCAGCAAATGCAGATGAATCGAGGCTCAAAACAAAGTAATAAAGCGTGAGTGATGAGAAAGCAGAGGGGAAATGTTAATGGCCTGGCTCTGTGGTTGTAGAGGGCAGAGGGGTGCAGGATGCACCCAGGCGCAGGTCATCACGCTCCCCTCTTTGTTCTCCTCTCTTTGCTCCTTCCTGCTGGTGCCAGCCCAGCGGAAAGCAACCTCGCATCTGTCACTGCCAGCCCTGCCAGCTCCCCTCTGCCATCCCTCAGCTCCTGCCTTTTTTTCCCTCCTTCTGTCATCGCTCCAGCGTTGATCTTATTCGTTTTTGGGTTTTTTTGCAATTGTAACAAAGGCAGGAATCCCTATCACTCTGTCTTTTAATGTTTTCATATCTACTGTATATATGTATTTCCATAAGGATCTTTGTTTCTAATTGTCAGAGGGGATGCTCATCCGTGCCCCAACATCCTCTTGTGACAGCTTGGATGCTTTGACCTTTGACCCTGACATGTTTCCTAACATTTCTGTCATAAATCATTTCAAAATCTATATTTCAAATCTAGTTTTATCTCATTTTTACTTGTTTCTAACGCCTTCAAAGAAAGCTTTACATTCACACGTCACAGTTTCCTCAGCAGCGTCCTAAAATGCTCCATCATTGTAAAGGCTCCACGTATGGAATAGGCGGCTTTTGTTCCCAGACAGTTTAGTGAGAACCAGTAACAATGCGGCGCTCTGCTCTTTGATGTCTGGATGTAGAAGTTATGAGCTACAAGGCCACTTCCCTTCTCTGCCGCCCCACACGGCGGGCCAGGCAGGGTCCCAGGCCTCTGTGGAGTTATTAAAGGCCAGAGGGGACCAGTGGACGGTATCACCACTGTGTGCCACATCCTTCTCAATGGCTCTGGCTCCCTCCACCTTTCCCCTGCTCCTTCCTGAAGGCCCGGCCGCTCCCCCGTCCAGGTGTGGCTGTAGGAACGGAGCAGGAAACAGAACATTTCCAAGCTTCCTGTGTGTGTCTCTGACAGTGAGCACATCAGTCTCCGCGCTCGGCTCGAGGATGTCATTTGCAGACATTTCCTCCTTTTTCCAGAGGACATTTGGCGATCTGTTGAATACGAGCGGAAATCTTCAGGGCTAAAAAAGCGGAGCTTGTTTGGAGGTGTTCTTCAAACGATCATTTGGGACCGGCTTCAAAAGCAGAAGCATCCAATAGACTGTACTCAGGAGATGGAATATGGTAACTTCTATTGCTTTGTTGGTTGCTATAAAGTAAGCCTTTGTTAATGGTTGTCACAAAGATAGGAAGTTCTCTTTCATTCTGTCTTCCACGTGAAAAAACAGTATTTGTAGTGCTGAGAGTGGTTCCTCCACAGTTTAAATACATCGATTTAATCGCCAATAAATACGATAAGTTTGTGTCAGTAACAAGACACTTCCTGTACAACTTAAACAGCAATCTATTAAAAAGCAATGTTAAAACTAAAGCTTTATTGAACAAAAAATAATTACATAAAAAATGTCAGATCAATTGAGCAAATCTAAAATTACAAACAAAAACAATTGTTTCTTGTTGGTTTCACCATAAAAATTAGAATTTTATCAATAAAGCACCACATTTGATTGTTTTATTCACAGATACCATAGCCATTTCCATAACTTAGCAAAATCAGCTTAAAAAATGTTTCAAAAATGAATACTTAATTGGACCAGGTTGTACTGTATCTAGTATGTGCAGTGCGTTCCAAATTATTATGCTATTTGTGAAGTTTTTCAATGAAACTCATGGATGATATTGTGTCTCTTTAACTGAAATCAGTCTCAAACACCTGTGATGATGAGTTTAGTTCAATTAAAGAAAAAACTCATTTTCAAACTGTCTTGTTCACTGATGAGTGCTGTGCAGCCCTGGATGGTCCAGTTGGTTGGAGTAATGGGTGGTTGTTGGATGACCGCCATATTCCAACAAGCCTGTGATGTCAGCAAGGTGGTGGTGAAGTCATGGTTTGGGCCAGAGTCATTGAGAGAGATAATTGACCCCTTTAGGGTCCTTGAAGATGTGAAAATTACCACTGAATGTCTGGAGTTTCTGACTGACTACTTTCTTCTGTGGTACATTAACAAGAACCGTGCATTCCGTAACAAAAACATCTTCATGCACAACAATGCAGCGCCTCATTCTGCAGGAGTACCATTGTCTGCTATGAGCATAAAAGGAGATAAACTGTTGGTTTGGCTCCCATCTGACCCTGACCTCAACTCTACTGAGAATCTCTGGAGCATCTTCAAGCAGAATCTCTCTGAGGATGGAGGAAGCTCACATCCAGACAGCAGCTCTGGAAGGATATTCTGACATCCTGCAGAGAAATTCAAGCAGAAACTCTATTCAGTTCAACAGATTCAAGAATTGTAAAGCTGTCACAAAATAAGGCTCTGATGTTCAAATGTAACTTGGCCTGTTTAGATGTTTTTAATTGAAATAACTTTTAATTTCAGTAAATATGACCTCCTAATGCACCAAACTCAACAAATGACCATTTTCAGTTCTTTAGAATCTTATCAAATGTTGTAGAACTCTTTTGTGTGTAAAAATGTGGAACAGTTTTTATTCTTTAAAAGAATATTGTTATCTTTAGGTTTGTTCAGTAACATGTAATATATAGTTTAATGGTTAGTGACTTTAAAATTATGCAGCATTGAGTATTGGAAACAATCTAGATTACATAGGTGGGTAAAAGGGAGACATGGTTTCCAAACATGCAAATAACTATTAGTTTCACATTTAATTTCTTTCAAAATGGTAAATGAGTGTAAATAGTTGAATACCACTTTTTATTGGGAGGATATACGTCAGGTTTGTTCCTATTTGTCCATGTTTAGATGATTAGCATGAGTATTCTCAGTCAGATTTAGGTATCAGTGTTTAGCTTTTATCCCACACATAACTTGTATTTCCAAAATTATTCTCTTTCACTTAAGAAAACGACAAAAACTAGAGGAAAAAGTGTCTAAAAAGATGCTAAATTATGGGCTGACTTATAAATAACATGAACTCACTACAAAAAAAACTACTGGAAGTATTTTTTTATGCTTATTTACACACACAAAAATCATTTGGTTGATTTAAGAATTGCAACTCACTGAAACCTGCTTAAAGACAGGGGGGCGGGTCCAACACAAGGCCATGTTTTTTTAATTTTGAAAGAGAAATGTAGGGTTAAAACACTCACCAGCCCCAACTTCCTTCCTACTGTGAGACCATCACCCATCTGCCCAGCGGGAAAAGTTTATCTCCCAATTAATATTAATTTTTAGATTTCAAATGAATAGTAATGTGTGCTTTTCCTGTCTTAATTTAGTCTATGAGGAGTTTTTTTTTGTTAAAAAAATACTTTTTTAAACTATACATTTAAAAAAATACTTTGTTTGCATTTTATTCAATTTAAAAGTGGGACCTTTTGGGAAAAAAAAGTCTATTTTTGCCTTTTTTTGAAGAAGCTGAAACTCAGAAGTCTCTTCAGTGTTTTTGACTACATTTCCTTTCTACTGCTTCAGTTTTATCCCACTTTTATCCTCTTAACTACAGAATTATTTCCTCACATGGAATCTTAAAGGTATTCCCTTAGACACAACAAGACTTTAATTCCGTTTCGTTATCTCTCTCTCATCTAAAAATCATTTTTGGCTGAAAGCGAAACACGGCGCTGTCTGGCAGAGTTTGCGATCCGTTCCCTGAAACAAAAACAAGCTCGCGCCACATTTACTCTCCCTTTTGTCTCTGCTCATTGGTTTGATTAGATAAGCCGGCCGCGCTCATTTCAACTCTTGGAGGTTTGTTGTGGCTGTTTAGCAAAGCAGTCTGGAGGCTTCCTCTTAATGTCACAACATGCTTTCTGCAGATTGGCTCACTTCATCACGTCTGTGAGTGCGTCCAGCCAAGCTTCTTATCGCCGGCCAGCCCGCTCGCTTCTGCGTCCAAACCACACAATGAGCTCTGCAGCTGAGCCGCAAACAAACACTTTGGTTGCTTTGTCCGGGCCAGAACTTCTGTTTTGAGGTTTGGACTTGTTAGCTGGAGAAGTTTTTGAGAAAGATTTTTAAAGTTCAGCGTGAGAAAATAAATTATCTCACTCCCATCATCTTTTCATTATGATTATGGAGGTTTTAGCCAAAATTTAAAATCTTGATCATATATGTAAAGCGGTGGTAGTTGATTAGAAATTTGCCACTAAGTTGTGGACAGGACCAAAGTAAGCCTGCCCATACTTCCCATCATCCATTTGTTTGCACGCTCTCCTGCTAGCTTACAGCCCCTCACACCCCCAACCTAACAAAAACGGGGAGCAGTATTGAACTATCCAGCCGTACAGTTTTAACCCAGATTCCAGCTCAGACGAAGGAAACAAAGACTTGGATGATATACATCACATACCAAATTTTTGTCTGCTCATAATTCATGATAGTTTGAATAAAGAAATACCCAGAAACACAATTTTAATCTAAATTTTCGTGGACAAAAAATGTCACAAAAACACATTAAAAACATAAAAAAATGCCATTTTCATTGGAGTGTGTCCTTAAGCACAATCTCGTTTTTATCAACTAAATGATTTAACTTGAGTTTTGAAATACTATCAGCTACAAACATGAATATTTGAATAAATAGCCCAAAAACAATCAATGAATGTGAACAGTTACTACACTTTCTGCAAATCCAGTTTTTACTTAATGAAAACAGCATATTCCAAGATATGAATTTATTTTTAAATGTGCAAATAAGATAACAATGACTTAAGAGGACAACAATAAAAGTGATAATGATAAATAAAAGTCTTGACTCCAAAGAAGCTGGAGAGAAGAGCATGTGCTGCAGTGTTTTGGTCTCACAAGACAGGAAAATATTTAGACGTCCTGCTTTGGGGAATTAGCCAAGGTTGCCTTACTTCCCCTCAGCTCATTCTCCCTGCTCTGTCCCATGCAGCCACACACACTGTGGAGAATAATACGGTCCCCTGTAGCCCCCCCAGCGGCCCGCAGAGAGGGGAGGACGTTGTTCTCCGGCTCCAGTCAGGAAAAAGGGTCTCGGGGGTTTGTTATTTTTACTGCCCGATAGCATCTACACGGAGTTACCTCCATGCCGGGTGTTTATTATGCAACTCGGGGAAGTTGTGAGGATCGGCGTTGAGGATGGTGGGGAGGGCGCGGCGTCTGCTCCAGGCTCCATCACTATGGAGGTTTGGTGTCGACAGCATCAGTCAGCCATTCCACCCGGAAGCGTGGAGCGCGGCGTGTCCCGTGGGCCTGCTGGGATTCTCGTTCCCAGCTGCTCGTCATCTGCGCCTCCTGTTGGAGCTCTGGCCCTTCAGGTGGCCACATGTTGTTTATGTTGGTCACTAACCTTCTGCTGGAATCCAGCGAAGACATTTCTGAAAAAACGGCCCTCAGTATTCAGATTTGGTCAAAAATATTTTCTGTGGTTTTCCTAAGTGAACTAATTTACCTGTATGTAGGTTCAAAATACGAATTTGTACACTTTCAATACTTCATATGTATTGATTTTGAATAAACTAGTGCTGTCTAGGTAGAACTCTTTATGCTCTGTTTTGTCTTATGTTTTCCAGTCCTATGACCACATCACCAATACTTTCTGATTCTTTGTTTATATCTTACAGGTCGTTCTCCTGAAACCAAAGCTCTGGGTCTCGATAAGGTTGGAGTACAAATCAGCAAAGAGACGGGCAAAGTCATTGTAGGCGCTGATGAATCCTCCTCCGTGCCAAACATCTATGCGTTTGGCGACATCGGTGAGGTGAGCAGCCCGCAGATCACCAATTAATCAGGACTTTAGATAAATATTGTAAACTGGAACTCTGCACATCTGGTTGATGAAGGTTCATGCTCATTTTACTGACTGTTATAGACCCACTCTGATGAAAATCACATTTTTGGTGTTTTTAGCATGAAATTGTGGCATCTTTCTGTTGATGTAGGATAAAAATAAAGAAAATTAAGATGTTATTTCTAAAAATGTTTTTGTTCAAATCATTGTAAATCAGGAGCAGACAAAAAAATGCAGTTTGAAAAGGGGTTGTAATAGGGCTGAGTTGATGAAGTTAATTAATCGATCTGAATTGATATAAGCTTAATAGATCAATAATTGATCCATAAAAGTAGAGATCGATCTAACACATAAAGCTACAGTCCACTAGCTTGATGCTAACGTATAATGGGATTTCCCATAGTAGGGCTAATGCTAACACTCTGTCAACCTAAACGTACATTGTTGACTAAATGAACATCTTTATTTACCCAAGTAACTATTTGAGGTCTAAAACACTGTCTTTTGCTCATACTTTCTTCTTCTTCTTTAATAAGGTGTAATGTTATACCTCAATCGCCACCTAGTGGCCAAACTGAAACGCCCTCAGGAGAGACAGAACAATTGTTGAAGCTTCTCCATTTGAGAATCCATGGAATACTGTATAACATTAACAAACTCATAATTATTATTTCACTAATAAATGTTACAGTATGTGAACTGAATCAGATATATATATAAAGATCATAAATGTGTTTAAATGTGTAAACCGTGTAAACTCAAAATTGAATTGAGTAGATTGAAAGAATAGAAAAAATCAAATCGATCCAGGCTCTTTTGAATCAAATAGGATTGATTCTAGAAATTATTGGCAATACCCAACCCTACTTTAAGCTAGCAGTAGAAACAGATCGATGGTTGTAAGGGGGCGGGCTTAATCAGCGTTAATAGTCCTGCCCTTGCACGTTGCAGAAAATGTCTTAAAAACTGACAGACTTTTTGATTTGGGCTAAAAACTGCATTATATTTAAAAGGCCACTGGGAAAACTTTTACAATAAATCAAAAGATGATCAGTGTTTGATTTTAAAGAAAATCCTTTTTCAAAATAATTTAGCATTAGTTTGCCTCTACGTGGATAAACATGTTCTTTTCAAGTGATACACCACTGAAGCGTCTCTTTAGCGCCTGGCTCCATGTTCATACTAGTTAAACCTGCCGTTTAGGTGTTACCATGGTTGTTTTTTTTTGTTTGTTATCTTCTTTTCCACCATTCCAGCTGTCTGCCTCTCAGTTGTGACACACAAGCACACACTCGCAAAGCGTTTGAGATTGACAACTTGCTTTGATGAGTCACAATTCTTCTCAATCCATCAACTTTTCCACAAAAAAAGCCAGGAAATGTTTTACCCTAAAAACCCAGAGGGATGACATCCGTCTCTAATTTGTCTGCGTTTCCAGC
Organism: Oryzias melastigma; assembly: GCF_002922805.2. Lineage (NCBI taxonomy): Eukaryota > Metazoa > Chordata > Actinopteri > Beloniformes > Adrianichthyidae > Oryzias > Oryzias melastigma. Next base: position 28,692,836 of record NC_050520.1, read on the forward strand.
CGTTTTGATGCATGGCGTGAAAGCAGTAACTGGAATGCCAGCGCTCGTACATGTGGAGGTGCAGGAGATGTTTTTAGTCAACAGGATGTGTGCCATTCTACCAGACTGTAGTCATGCCTTTAGAATTGCCCCGCAGCCCCACTGTTTCCTGAACTCTTCAGCTACATGCGTGTCTCAGTGATTGACTGCTGGCAAACATCCAGGACCGTAAATTTCTCAAACTCTGAAGAGGTTTTTTGAAGCGCTTTGAATGCTCCAAAATGCTGCACATTCCCTGCTCGTCACTCCGCAAATCTTACACAATGTTTTTGCACATTTTTAAAAGGAAATAAGATATTCTACAAATAAAACCAATAAATATATATCTCATTTATTTATTGTAGATTTTCTCACACTGTTATGGATTTAACAATTTAGAGTCTTCTATACATTTTCTGCAAAATATGTGTGTAGCTTAGACAAACCTCAACAAAATTATGATTTTCCAACTGCTGCAAAATTGTCCTCAAAAAAACGCTTTAAAGTTTCCTGCAAAGTTTTAACAAAAGGTTTTAAAGTCCCACTCTGATCATCTTTTAATCTATTCTAAAAGCGTTCCCGGTGGTCTTTTTAGCTAAGATTATAACGGTTTTAGTCAAAATGAAGCAAAACCTGCATTGTTTTCTAAGACATAGTTTCTGCAGAGCGGCAGGTGTTCGCAAACAGTACTCACCGTTACTGAGAGCTCTCTGTTTACATGCTCTCCTGCTAGGAAGCGATGTCGGCGCTATCCAGCTGCACAGATGTCAGCTCGGACGAGGAAACCAAAGAGTCGTCTGAGTGTATGCATCAGAATGGAGCGGACCATGAATATTGTTTTATTATACGTCTTTAGCTCTTTATCCAACAAGATTTCTGATTCTCAAAGATTTTAATAAATATAAACTCAGAAATGCAGTTTTAAGATTAATTTTTATTTATATATGTCCTCCATCTTTAGAAAATTGCCACAAGAACATGTTAAAAACACAATTTTCACCTTAGCTTTTTTTATTTCCAGCTGTGAGTTTGTTTTTTAGTTTAAATTCTCAAAGATGTTCAACCAAAACATCAGCCATTTTACCAGAGTCCCTGCCTTCAGTAGCTATGATAACATACAGCTGTTGTGTGTAAGGAGTTGTAATCATTACTTTCAGTTTAAGTGTCTGATTTTTAAAGAGTTTCAAGGGTTCTTTTGAGTTTCCTTATTAACAGAAAGATACTATAAACTATATTTTTAACTGTTTTCAGGGTCGTCCCGAATTGACTCCAACAGCCATTAAAGCAGGACGGCTCCTCGCCCACAGACTGGCTGGTCGGAGCTCTGAGCTCATGAACTACGACAACGTAAGGCGCTCAGACTCTCGCCCTCCGAGGGTGATGCTCTCCCGCCGTCTCTCCACAGCTTACATCCCTGCGGCTTTCCCTGCTTATTGTTTTAAGCTTCATTTGAGACAAAATTATGGCCATTTCTAGCGTTGTTTGGTCGGACTCTCCTCTGCCCCAAACCCTCATCTCGCTGCAAGTCTTTCCTTACGATGATTCACGTCATAATATGCCAGTACTTTCCAAAATATCATCCGTCTTCATCATTTGTTTTTATGTACATCCTGCAACTACTTTAATTAAAAATGGTATTATGGTTGTTAGTCCCATAAAATTAAGGATTAGGGTGGAGTTTGTTTCTAAAATGTGATTACAACGCAGCATGTTGTCTGTATGATGTTTTTTGGAAAAAGAAGAGAATCTCTTAAAATGATTAGTTTAAAGGTAAAACTACTTTTCACTGATTCCTAAACTACATAAACTGAATCTTAAGGAAGTAAAAACACTGTACACTGTGTTGCAAGAAAAATAATTTTACCAAAAAAGTTTTTCAATGGAAAAATTATCTTAAAGAAAACGTGTTTTAATCACTAAACTCTTTTTTTTTTCTTAAAATAAGAATATTAGATACGGGCATTTTTCTGGCAGATTTTTTGTCGTATTTAATGAAAATCTGTCACTGGTGTAAGACTTTTTGATTAATTCAAAGAGGTCTGTTTTAAATGTTTGTATCTGCTTGTTTTTATAAATGACAGGTTGCCACCACAGTATTCACGCCTTTGGAGTACGGCTGCGTTGGTCTGTCCGAGGTGGAGGCTGAGAGGAGACACGGAAAAGACGGCATCGAGGTGAGTTTGGATGCTGAGTTTACACCCTTTTTTTATTTGGTTTTGTTTGTTGATTGTGGGGGGGTCCTGAGTGGTCGCTGGTGTGGACAGGTCCCAAAAATATTGTATGAAGCCAAATTTCTACTTTACATCTTGTTCTTGTATTTTTTCATGTTCTCCTTTGTGTGTTGTGTGTATATAAAAGTCTTTGTTTTTACTTTTTTTGGTTGAAAAATACTTTTATGCTACACAGTATCGCACTTTATGTTGCAAATGAAAAGCGCTTTATAAATAAAGTTTGATTTTTAAATAAAGTTTTATTTGATTTTTTTTTGCTTTATGTTTCAAAAATGATATTTTTATTTCATAAATTAAGTTAAATGAATACAGATGATTTTTTTTCTTCCTACTGCAGGTGACAGATAAGATATAAGATACAAGACGATCAATATTAAATACTAAAGCACTAGATCTTTATTGTACCTCACAAACTCATAAAATGCAACATCAGGACACTACAAAAGGGAAAAAAACAGAAAACAATTGAGAAAATAAATAAAAAAAAAGAATTTACTGTATGAAAACTTGCTAATTTTCTAACACGTTATTAAAATGTCTAATAGTATGGAATCTACAATTTTGCCTACAGAAATAAGGGTTTCTGTTTAAAGTTTTGCACGTTTCCACGGTCTTACAACCAGACATTTTAAAATGTGCCAGTTCTTTTAATTTTATAAAGTTGGCTTGTGAGCTTCTACTGTAGAAACTCTGTTCTCACAGTGTTTGGCAATCATGAAGTCAGTGTTTATGACCTTGTAAAAGACAAAAAAAAGACCTATACAAACATTGACACACTTACGCACCGGCAGGCGGCTGGCTTCTTTACCTGTGGCAGATGCAGCAACACCTGCAGGAGACGGTGGATAAATGTTGCGGCCGGCGAGCCGGGGCTGCTGCCTGTGAGTGACAGGCGAGCAGGAGGTCTGATTGAGGGGTGGGGGGGTGATGACAGGCCTGCTGAGATCTGAGGAGGAGCTGCAGGACCAGCCTCTTGACAGCTGCAATGCCCTCGCTGCCTGTGCGAGCACGTCCGCTCGCAGACTAAAACACAAGACACGCTCTTCTCCGTCAGGACTTTGAAACTAAATCTGTGCCAGAAGAGCCGCATCAGAGCGGGCTGCTCTAGAATGTAGGACAGATGGAAGCTGCATGGAAAAATCAGGGCAAAAAAGACCTTAAACAGACTTTAGTTGTTTTAAAATATTTTATATTTTTGCATCAAATACATTTCAACAAAAATCAATTGTTTTAAATTTGCCCACCTCTTTTTTTTCGTGTTTTTATGTCAAAGTAAACTGAAACACTTGAACACCATTGTTATAAAAATGTTTTGTTATTTTTTCATTGTGTTTACATGTGTGTAGGTTTACCATGCCTTCTACAAACCCCTGGAGTTCACCGTCTCACAGCGAGATTCCTCTCAGTGTTACATTAAAGTAAGTCACTGCTGTTATTTTATTTACTGGGATGTAACCATTCACATCATATTAGACTTCTATCTCATTAGCATGATCCAAAATTTCCTAAAAACTTACTGTTTAAAACTTGATCCATGTTTTCTTGACTGTAGTTCCTCATCATTCCACTAGGGGCAGTAGGAGGGCTTTTCCTGCTCATTTCAAAATGGCTGCTTCCATGAAATCTCAAAAACACTTTTGGCGGGAAAAGTTTAGTTAATTTTCAAGCCTGTTTTGGTGAGAGTACCTCATCTATTGTTATTATTATTATTTTTTAAATGGGTCCTTACTGTATTGAAACAATACAAAATTTGTTGAATAATAGTTCTTACACCGTGTAACAAAATTTGAGTATCAAATTTGAGACGATGGTTAAATGAGATTCCACAAATTTTCAGAATCGTTGCTCCTTTGATCAAATGTCTTTTTATTGGGGAAAAATAATTTAGTGTCCAAGATGAGCTTAAAATGTGTCAATAAACAGTAAATAAATGAAAGTGTTCAGATTTGTAAAACTGTTAAACCTTTTACACCGGAGCTTTAGCTCCAGTGTTTACATTCTTTCAACTACTGTAGCTTTTCAGCCATAAAAACAATAAACGTGAATCATCTTATGCTTCGGAAAAAAGTGGTTTTGCTTAATGAGTTGCATATATGTGAAAAGTCCCTTTTAAGCGTTGCATACTGGCTCAAAGCTGCTTTTCTTTGCATATCAGCTGATTCAATTATATAAGAAGTTAATATATGCCAAAAAATATATTAGATTTTGACTTCTATCTTCTATGACTCTCCAGTGATAGAAGTTTAAACCTTTAAACGGAAAAATAAAATGTAAATGTAAGGATCGAGAATAAAATTTGTCTTTTTTAACCAAAAAAAAAAAAAGTATTTTTTTGACTAAAACAAGAACTTCCGGTTTGGGCCAATGATGTCTGGGCTCCATCTTGTTGTTTGCAGCGTTGTCCTCTTGTTTTTTTTTTTTTTTCTGAACAATAATCACTAACTTTAAACTAACATTGCTGTGAGCAAAAACTTACCAAATCACCCAATGTATCATACATGATACAGTATATCTGTCATATTGTAAAATGATTTTGTTGATTTTTTAATCAGAGGGTTTAAAAAACATCTTAATTCCGAATTGATAGAATTTTCTAATACATTCTGTAAATGTATTAAGTTGTATTTTTAAATCAAAAAAAGCTTTTTTTTTCTTCTGTCAGGTGATCTGTGAGCGTGAAGGAAATCAGAAGATTCTGGGTCTGCATTTTCTCGGTCCAAACGCAGGAGAAGTCCTTCAGGGTTTTTCTTTGGCGCTTCAGTAAGTTGAATGAATCCTCGGTGTTGCAAGTGACTTCAAAGCTATTTAAAAATTCTGAATATGAAACTGTTTTTAGTCCTCACTGTACATCAGTGCATTCATTTCTTTCTTAATGAGGCAGAACTAAAAATCAGCAGAATATTTAGAGATGTAATGAAGCGTTGGATTTTAGGAAAACTGGTGTGGTTAAATGCGGCTTGAAAAGCATGTTTGTGTCGTAGGTGTGGAGCAACATATCCTCAGCTGACGCGGACTGTAGGAATCCACCCGACGTCCGCCGAGGAGCTGATGAAGGTCAACATCACGAAGCGCTCGGGCTTGGACCCCACCGTCACCGGCTGCTGAGGTTAAGCACCTCGGCCTCTGGGCACACAGGAGCAAAAACGAAGCTGTTTTCTCTTTTTAAGCTCTCCAGCTCCCTGGTACCTGCAGAGTAGATCACAGATGCAGACGTTACCCCGGCACGGCAGCGCTGTTGTTATCCGGCATATGCCACCGAAATAGAGCGGCGAGATCAGGTTAGCGAAAGCCTGGGCGCAGAGCGAGGGCCTTCCAAATAAACACGCTCATCAATCAGGATTAAAAACCTGGGTTCAGGATTCTGTTGAAACCGCACTAGAAACATAGACCGGGCCTGAACCTTCTTCTGAATATATATATTCTGCAAATATTGTTGTTTCTCTGGCTGTACTTCCTGTCCATTAGTCTTGGAGGTGACACATACCATACGCACCCCCACCTCCCCAGAATGACACTGATGGATGGCCCCAGGGCCGTCGCCGCAGCGACACCGCTCCATTTCCCATGGACACACACAAATAGTCAGCGAGGCTCCTGTCAGTCAGCCAGCAGGGACCCGGGCCAGGGAGCCCCCAGCTTGGTTTGGGCTCGGCAGACCCCCATCCTTTTCCTCTCCGTCCACATGGAGAGAATACAGTACTAATACGTGCTGTCAAAAGCTGTACGGATGCCACAGCCCAGAACTGTATTCAGCACCCCTGCACTACCCAGTGTCACCCAAAGGGGGCACTGCTGCCTTCAGTTTCACCCACTTTTCTTTTTTTTTAATGAGGCAGGAGGAGAAAATTAAAAAGTCTATGTATAAAACATGGAGTTCAGTGCAGTCGGGTTGCACATCTAATCCCTATAATCCCTGTTTAAGATGCGAGTGTCTGAAGCTGGAAGGCAGAGTGGCGTTATTGGTGCCAAACTGATAAGGGTTATCTGGTGTGTATTTACACGGATGGCAGGTTAGTCTTCAAGAGTCATCACCCTTGAAGATAACGCCAGTTTGTTTATATCAATAAAGCATTAATGGACCTCCAGTTTGCCAACCTGCTGTCCGTGTCCGACATCTTGGGTTTATTAGGCGGGGGAGGCGGGGCCTGTCGGGGAAGAGGATGGCAGCAGAAACTGCAGGATTCTGCCGTTTATTTGTATTTGAAGCGTAATCTGCCCCGTCTGATTAATGATTATGACGAGAGGAGTGACAGCGTGCCAGGAGATGGAGAGATGAAAAAGAGACTGAGAGCTACCAGGTTTATTTGGACCTGGGCCTGGGGAGGGAGCCGGGTTTCAGGGAGGGACGGGGGGGGGGGGGGGATTCCTGTGTGCTCTGTTCAGGGCCGAGGTGCTGACTGAAGGACCCTGACCTCCGCTCAGCAGGAACAGCTTGACTCTATCACTTGGAGCACAGAGGGCTCATATGCCACGGCACGGCAGGGGCCGGCGGGTGGGGGCGAGGGGGTGACTCCAGGTGGACAAGGAGGGTGTCATGAGCCAAGGAGCAGACAGAACCACCGACCGACTCTGCAGGGCGGAGCTCGGGGGTGACTGAGTCTAATTCTGTGCTTAACGAGCCACTCCAGTCCTGGAGGGGGGCCTGAGGGAAATCACGAGGACGGTCAGTGTCACTGTTTGCTTCTTCACCCCCCCACCGCTTCATCCCACTTGTTTACTACACAATCTTTTATGGAAATATCGAGAAGCATTCACCGAACCTGTTAACCTGCTCCAGTTTGAGGGAGGGGGAGGTCAGGGGTCAACTTTCAGAGCAGCCAGCTAATGATGACCTGCACTCAAACCCAGATCTGGGGAGTGCAGGTTTGATGTCGCCTGGCTGCAAACTTCAGGAGATGTAAATAGAGACGCATCGTTGTCAATAAAGCTCTGTGATACATAATTTATATGTAAAAAAATGGGGCGTTGAGATACAATGTCGCCATTAAACAAATTAATTCCACCGATTGTGTCTTCTATACTTTATATTAGTTTTTAACAAACTATGAAATGAAGTCGACCTGACAGCAGTTTGTGTTGTGTACCTGGATAGTCATCAGGAATGCTGTGGAGCCGGTCAGCAGACTGTACTCTGAGAGACATGCCTCCTTTTTTTGATTCTTCAGTCTTCAAGAAGCAGTTTTGTAATCGTTTGAGGAAGCTGTTCTCCAGGGCTTCATGAAGGCATTTCAGAGATTTCATCATGTGCTGTTCACTCTGTTAACACATTCTTTTGGTTTTTGTGTCCACTTTATTGATGTATTTTTAAAGATAAGATCAGTTACAAAAACAACACCAAGATATTTAATTCCCAATAAAAATGTTAGGAAGAACTCCCTGAAATAAAAAAAAAAAAAATATTGGAGACGAATGAACATAAAAAGTTACTTTTGTAAGAAAAAAGAAACATTTTCAAAGCAGCTTTGATTATGATTTTGTAAAATGGCTCAAAAAATGTGTTTATAAGAATATTTGCAAGTTTCTTCAACTAAAACTGATGGTCTCATTTTTTGTCTGTATTTGTAGCTACAGATTTTAGAGAAAAATTAGAAAGTGCTTCACTAAAGTAACTCACTAAAATATAATTTAAACGATTTTTAATTTTGTCAAAACATTGACTTTGTCACAAAAGTATTTCCACTACAAGCAGAATGTATTTTTTCTCTACAAAAAAAAAATGCAAATAAAACATCTGTAAAAGTTACTCCGATCATCTTTAGATTGATGTTAAAAGCGTTAAAAGTGATGGCTCGTTGGAGCCATTCAGCCGTACAGGTCTGAGACAGAAACAGCTCGGATGAGGAAAACAAAGAAGTCCATGGATCTAATTGGGTAAAGGGGATGCATCGAAATAGAACAAAGCAGTGCATTTTCTACATCACAAATATAATTTTTTTTGCTCCTAAACCACAATTTTTAGGTTAATTTTCTTAATAAACATCCTCCATTATCAGAAAGAACCTGTTAAAAACACCAATTTTGATCTCCGATAGACAATTAAAACTTTACAAGCCCCTCCAGAGCAGATCCACGGTTTGATTCTGTTTTCATATAAAGTTGTATCAGAAGGGACGTTCACCCTCTGACCCTGAGCTGTCTGTGCTGACAGCCCGTCCTGCTCTGAGACCCTGTCACTCAACCCTCCACACCAACAATGGCAGAAATTCCACCCTGTTTATTTGGTTAAGGGTAGAGCTCTCAGAAACCCCTGAACCTCCTCGAGCTCCACAGCAGACTCGCTCACCCTGTGAATGAAGTCGGTGTCAGTCCCGCTCCAGACGGCGGGACTTAAGTTCCTCCTCTGTTTTTAAAGAATCGCTGGATCCTATTTAGCAATTGTGCATCTTCTGCTGCCCCGCAATGGAGCAAACAGGGTAAATCCACCTTGAAATGCACTTAGTAGGACATGTCAACATGTCAGGGTGCACTCGGTGCTGCGCTCCATCTTAATCCAGCCCATTGAACGCTGACAGTTGAATGTGAGTCGAACAATCGTGGGGCTTTTGTCACTCCTGGCCCGGGAGCTTCTAGCACTGGAAAGCAGACCCTCCACACACATGTTAAAACACACTTGCTGAGTATACAGCTTTGTCGTGTCAGCGAAATCCTCCGGCGGAGCAGAAACCGATGCGTACCTTGAGTAAACATCGGTAGAAGCGGAGTAGAAAAGGCTGAACCGAGTTGAGGATTATGGCTGAGATGAATGGGGGCCAATTATGATTGCTGCGTTGTTCCTCCAGTATCAGGCTCAAGACCTGTCAGCCTGAGTTGCCTGCAGGGCTTGGATGTAGAGCAGTTGTGGAGTAAAAAGCCTTCAAGAGGGATGGGAAGAAAAAAATCAGTTCCCCAGACTTGTAAGTCTTTATGATCCTCAAAATTGGCCTCCGAGATTTAGTTGTTTTCTTTTTCATTTTCAGTCTCAAGATTGAGACAATTACCTGTCTGAAAGCAGGAACTTGAAGACCCACTGAGACGAAAATCATGTTTTTAACATGATGGACAACATAAATAAAGAAAATTAGTCTCAAAAGTTAATTTCTGAGTTTTTCTTTATTCAATAGTGAATTAGGAACAGACAAAAAACTCAGTTTGATAAAGAATGTATTTGTGATGTAATAAAGGTGTGAGGGGGTGTAAGCTAGTTGGAGATAACGCTTTTAGTACCCAGGGGAGGCAGGATTGATTGTTACCAATGGCCCCACCCACAACTCAGATGAAAATCTAAAGAACTACAGCCACTCTGCAGAAACTACCATATTTTACGGAGTACATATCACGTTTATTTTGCATTGATTGGCCTGGGGTGCAACTTTAGCCAAATCCAAATTCTTCCACTACCCCTAAGGCTTCTCCCTACCCCTCCAATTGAAGGGGCATTTAAGTGGTAGGGTTGTCCAAAATAGTTTTTAAAGGGTAACCAAACAGGGAGGTTAGAGGCTGACTCCACCCACAACCGAAATTTTAAAATCCAGTCAGAGGGGTGGGGCTGGAGAACAGGACTGTTATCATTACTGGAGCTGCAGATCATGACGTGGGACTTAAATGGTTTGACCAATCACAAATGTAATACTTTAGTTCAACCTGTAGGGGGCAGCACACTGATGGTTTTTGACTACATTTTCAAGAATTAAGCAAGTTTATTTTAATTTGGCAAAACTTTGGTAATGACCAACAGACAGCACTTTTAAAGCCCCATTTATAGAGGTCAATAGATAAAAATACAAGGTGATTTAGGGTTTAATTACACTTTAGGGACTAACCATCATCACGCAAGGAGGCAGAGCACTGAGCCGTGGCGGAAAAACGTATTTCTCCATGCGGATGTGCTCTGAAGCTCAGAAGTCTACATTTAAATGTAAGTAATGAGTTTTTGTTTTAGCGTGACCCTTTTAAGGTTATAAAACAAATGTTTTTATGAATTTCCAAGCAGTAGCAGCTCCGCGCTAGCTAGCTGATGACGTTGTTGAAACCAAATTTAAAGACACTATTTTTCCTTAACTCTACGTTTGGAGGCTAAATGTAGGGGTAGGGGAAGAATTTGGATTTGGCCTTATACTTAGGTGCGAATTGTATACAATTAAAAAAAAATTGCAGCAACCACTTGAGGGTCTTTTAGAATTATGTATCTATATTTGCCACTAACAGCAACACAGTAGAAGTAGTGACAGCCTCTGGGATGTTGTTCCAAAGCGATGAAGAATTTATGAATGATTTAAAGTGAAATAAATAGATTAGTTGACTTGTTAGCATGTTCTTTATGCTATCGGAATAATCGTTTGTATGTTGCGCTAATCTACTAGATTCTGCTAATGTAAAGCATCAATGTGTTTGTTAAGGTAGAGAAGCGTGTCGATATTCAGTCTATTATTGTTCTATATGTCATTATTACGATTTGAAGAAATGTCCTGTATTTTGTTAACACTTTAACACCTGAGCGACGCTTAAAAACTAAATCTTTAACATACTGTAACTTTTTTAACCGTTAGCACGATCAACGTAATTCCAGTAGATTCTGAAGGAGAAAAGCGGCCACACAGCCGCTTTTCTCCTTCAGAATCTACTGGAATTACGTTGATTGGGTTAATAATTAAAGATTACAGTAAATCAAAGAACATGTTTTTTTATATATATTTGCAAGAAATAACTTTACCTTTTAGATTAGATCAAAAGATGATCAGAGTGGGACTTTAAGTAATAACACAAGTTTTCTTTTTCATTGTTTCAGACGAGGCTTTTCCCTCCTCGCATCATCAAAGCAAAGGTCTTTTTCTACCATCTGTAAACTCCCACTTTGGAATGTCAAGGATATTTTCTTTTCTTCACAGTTCTGAAACCTGAATATTTGATTTTTGCAACAAATGTTGCTTCTCGAGTCATCCAGTCAGCCACGTATCTCCAATTTCTGACTTTTCATGCAGCCGCAAACCCCTGAGCTGAAGAAGAAGCCGAGGTCAGCTCCTTTCAGAGCGGGGGTCCTTCTGGTAGCCCGGTGGATGTGACGGCCTGTGAAATGAGCTTATCTGACCCCTGATAAGAGTAGGGTGCCCTTAAGGAATGGCCCAAACACAACACACATGCAGTTTTTCTTTCAAATGTTCAGAAATCAGCTCTCTCCACTTCAACCCCAACAGTTGTCCTCAGAACACCGGGAGAAGAAAGAGATTTCTACAAGATGTCATCGGCTTTGGTTCTGATCTCTAGGCGTCATTAAGAGAACAATTCCGACCTCGGCTCCTAAATCATGCAGTCATGTCTTCTGCCACACAGGAAGCCGTCTTATTACAACTGGAAGCAGCACAAAGATTTACTGAGCTCATGTTTGATGACGGCATACAACAAAGGGACAGTGTTTGTGTGTGTGTGCGCCAAACCATGTCAGTTTGGACTCTCGCAGTCTGCGTGCAAAAACAAATCAGGTTCTCTTATGTCTGGAGTCGAACAAGACAAGTCTTGCTGTCTTTATTTGGACTCGCGAGGACTGTGATTGTTGCTGCCCCTCAAACTGCCTCTTAATCACAGTGTGTTTGATCAACCACGGTTTTCTTCATTACACAGGTCGACATGTGGATGAATAGTCCAGTTGATTTCTTTATGGTTCTGTCCTGTATTTGCACTAAACAGAGAAGCGTGTCGGGCAGAGAAACTGCTGAAAATCTGAGTTTCTGGAGCCTGATCGAGTCAGATTTAAGGCCCGTTAACCTTCAGATGTTCGATGATTTACTGATAGGAGTGGCATTCTTGGTGTGCCAGATTTTCTCTTTATGTATTCAGGCTACTTGGCATTTCTCTTTTAGGGTTTATAGCACTAATTACTAAAGCAACTAACAAAGGACACATTTATTGACTTTAAGTGAACCTGCAGCATGAGTTTGTTTTTTTTTTTTAAACTGTGCCGCAATTTAGAAATACTAAACTTTACAAGCTTATTGAAAACAAATCAACTTGCTGAAGACTTTCTCAAACACCGCTGTTATCAGAGCTTCGTCACAAACTGAAGTACCTTCCACTGCGCCGACAGCTTCCAGCACATCTGGCTGGAGCTGAAAGGAGCCGATGAGGCCTGAGCTGAGACTGCAGCTCATGCTGTCTGTAAACATGCAAACAGCAAGAATGCAGCCAGACAAGCTGAGCTGCACAGGCCTTGATATGTGATGCGCCCTGTGGCTGCCGTCACTCTCTCTGATTGATCTCTTTTTTCCTGTTTAGCCAATAAAACCTTGAGCTGGTGTTGTGATTCAGTCGGACACACAAAAAAAAAATCCAATAATGTCCAAATCATCTCAACAGATTATCCCGTGGGTAGAACTCCCAGGTATGCCAGGCTGTGTTTGTTGGTTTGTTTGTTTTTGCCCATCTGGGGAAAAAGTGTTTTTCTGAGTTTGCGTGTGTTTAAAATCTGGATTTCTAAATGCTTTTGGTGTTGAAACTCGAATCAACTTCTCCCAAAATCTAAAACCAAAACAAATAACGTGCCTAATCACAAATTCAGGTTGTTATGGATGCAGAATTTAAAGATCAGCAGAAGCACACTTACCGATAAAGACCATGTTTTTAATGTGCAATTTTTAAGACATGGTTGAGGACAAATTTGAATTTTAAGCTTTAAATTTCATTTATTAGTGGCTTTTTTTATTCAAATTGTTGTGAATTAGTTGCAGATGAAAAAATTGCAGTTTGACAAAGATAGTGTTTGTTACCTAATGAATGAACTTTATTTATATAGCACCCCACACCTCATCTCAGTGTACTAAAGTACTTCACAATAACGTTAGAAGAAGAAAGTGGGGTCAGGAAGCGGGCTGGTAGAATCTCAACAGACCCTTCACATCCCGGACGCAGTCTTTTCAGTCTCCTCCCCTTGGGGCGGCGTTTCAGAATTTGTGACCAAAAACCATTCGCCACAAAGTCAGCTTCTTCCCTTGAGCCATCTCTCTGATAAACTCTTGACCAACCACAGAGTATACAACATAGCCATGGGAATCGGAATATTTATCCTGAGCTTTTTCTTCATATATATATTTACACCTATTTACTTTGCCTTATTTGCACACAAGAGCATAAGACACTGGAACTAAATTCCTTGTATATGCACTGTACTTGGCCAAAAATTTTTAGCTTAGCTATAGATTTTACATTTCCTGTTTTAATTTGGTTTTATGGATGGACTGTTTTTGTGGGATGTGTTTGAAGTTTTTTTTAATATTATAATTGCTATTTTTATTACTCATTATTTATCTAAAAATGCAAATCCCTTTGTGGTGTTCTGTAGCAGGAAAAGTGCTATTTAAATAATAATTTGAATTTGAGAGTCTTACAGTTTACTTCATTTTTGGGCAGTTTTGAACCAAACTTAATTTTATAAACTTGAAAAGAAAATAAATTTACATTTTTTTATTCTGACCCAATCGGAGAAACAACAAGCTATATTTGAACGGTTTTCAACATTCTTTTTTCATGTTTGACGTGTCGGCCTTGAGAAACAGCTTTCTCATCAAAAGGGAGTTTCAAAAAAGAGCTGATAAGAATATTAACTTGGACTCTCGACTGCCTCCCTGCTCCTATACTCCAGGGGAGGGTGGTTCAGCTCAGCTGATAGTGGCAGCAAAGTACCATTTTGCTGCACCCCTCAAAGCGATATGTGGAACAGTCACTCCTCGCCCTCACTGAGCTCTCTCCATTCACACCTGCAGAGATGCCCAAGAACAACAGGCTGGGGAGGCCTTACTGTTACATACCTGCAAATTCAGCAAATACTCCCGCATGCTGTATCTTCTTCTCCTGTGATGATAACTTAATGCACACTCCTCCGTCCTGGTCCGTCCTGTTTGAATGATCTGACCTTTGTCTGCTGTCAGACCCAGCACACTGCTCTTTTGCAACAACAATTTCCCAACATCCTTTCATACACGCACTGATGATGATGGTTTCTAGAAAGCAAGTTTATTGAACTTTAAGCTACGTGAGTGCACACTTACAAGATCATATTTCAACTGGATTCTTTCTATGTGGAGTTTGCGCGTTCTCCTCATTCATGAGTGAGTTCCTCCAGCTTCCCCCAACTGTCCAAAAATATTCTTCAGAGGTCGATTGATGAATCTAAATTGTCTCTCAGGTGTGAATGCGAGTGTGTGGCTCTACAATGGGTGAGTAAACTATTCAGGATTTACCAGTTGGATTGACTCCAACAATCATGTTACCCTCCACAGAACTAAGGGAGAATAGAAGGTGGATGAGTGAATGCATAACTTTACCACAATGAACAACTTGACTTGTTTTTAGTGGTCCAATATAGTAAAACCATATTTATTTCTAACAGGATGTCATTTTTCCAAAATAAGATTAAATGAAGACATTTTAAAAGCTTTCATGTGATATACACTCACCTGTCACTTTACTAGGGACATCTTGCTATTGCCAGGTTGGACTCCCCTTTACCTTCAGAACTGCCTTAACTCTTGGTGTCAGAGATTCAACAAGGTACTGGAAACATTCCTCAGAGAGTTTGGTCCATATTGACATGATAGCATCACACAGGTGCTGCAGATTTGTTGGCTGAATATCCACGATACCAATCTCTCGTTCCACCACATCCCAAACGTGATCTATTGGGTTCAGATCTGGTGACTGTGGAGGTCATTTGAGTTAAGTGAACTCATTATGTTCTAGAAACCAGTCTGAGATGATTCCAGCTTTATGACATGGAGCCTTATCCTGCTGGAAGTAGCATCAGAAGACAAGTACTCTGTGGTCATCAAGGGTAGATATGTTCAGCAACAATTCTCAGGTAGGTTGTGGTGTTGTTGCCATGCTTAATTATTAAGGGGGCCTAAGTGTGTTAAGAAAATATCCCCCACACCATCACACAGCCATTACCATCCTGAACCTCTCAGCTTCTTGACACCAAATTCTGACCCAACTATCTGACTGTTGCAGCAGAAATGGAGACTCATCAGACCAGACAACATTTTTCTAATCTTCCAATGTGCAATTTTGGTGATCCTATGTGAATTGTAACCTCGGTTTTCTGTTCTTAGCTGTCAGGAGTAGTACCTGGTGTGTTCTTCTGCTGCTGTAGACCATCTGCCTCAAGGTTGTGTTGTGTGTTAAGAGTTGCTCTTTTGCAGACCTCGGTTATAGCAGTGGTTGAGTTACATCAGCATCATCAGGGCATTTCTGCCCTTAGAACTGCTGCTCACTGGATATTTTCTCTTTTTCTGACCATTCTTGGGCTGCACGGTGGCGCAGTGGTTAGCGCTCTTGCCTCACAGCGAGAAGGCCCCGGTTCAAATCCCGGCTGGGGGATTTGGGACCTTTCTGTGTGGAGTTTGCATGTTCTCCCCGTGCATGCGTGGGTTTTCACCGGGGACTCCGGCTTCCTCCCACCGTCCAAAAACATGCTTCATAGGTTGATTGGTGACTCTAAATTGCTCCTAGGTGTGAATGTGGGAGTGGATGTGTGTGTGATTGAGGCCCTGTGACAGACTGGCGACCTGTCCAGGGTGTACCCCGCCTTCGCCCTTCAGTAGCCGGGTTAGGCTCCGGCACCCCCGCGACCCCGAAAGGGATGAAGCGGTCAGGAAAATTGATGGATGACCATTCTTTGTAAAACTTAAAGATGGTTGTGGGTGAAAATCCCACTAGATCATCAGTTTGTGAAATAGACCAGCCCGTCTGACACCAACAACCATGCCACGTTCAAAGTCACTTCAGTCTTCCATGTCTTGGCCATGTCTACATGCTAAAAACATTGAGTTGCTGGCATGTGATTGGCTCATTAGTAATTTGCGTCAATGAGCAGTTGGGCAGGTATACCTTTTAAAGGGGCCAGTGAGTGTAGGAAGGTATTTTGAGCATTTGAGAAAACCAGAGTTTTGATTGAAACTCTGTATATCATGAACAAGGAGAACATTCAAATACAGGAAACAACTAGTTTCTGCTGTAATTTAACAGACTAATGACTCCAATAAAACTGATCAAACAATTTATGTATTGTTTTTGTCAGAATGTACTCATGAAAACATAAAGTACAACATTTCATTTTGCCAGGCAAACACAACAGTTGCATCAGAACAAAAAAATAGCAGTAGAATCACAATTCTCAAAATTTGTTGACATTTATGAAAACCGTTAACTCTCTTGTTGGTTTTCAAAAATCTATCTAAATCTACTGTAAACAGAAATAAGAGAATGAAAAAACTTTGCTTTTTAACTCATTTTATCAAGTTTCTTATGTTGTTTATTTTGTCATTTTGAATGTTTTGTGCTTTTATAGATGTTAAAGCTTTATTTTTAATTGCTGTAAAACACTCTGAATCAAACTGCTGTACAAATAAAGCTGCCTCACCCATAATTTCCTTGAGGTTCACGTGTGTACATAAAAATACCACACAAGCTGTGCAACAACAGCAAACAAACAAACATAAAAAAAATGTAACAAAAAGACTCCATAGCCTCATCCTGGGACACAGATGGATGGTTCTGGGTCAATGGGAGGAGCTGCATGAGTGTTTCTCAAAGGCAGTGTTCACATCAAGAAACATGTATAGGTTTTTGTTAGACAAGACAATGTCTTTTAGATGAAAGACCTTGTGTTCATTTTAGACAAACATCACTAGAGGATATTCTGCACACTATAACTCAGAGTGTCCTAACCAAAAAGTAGTCTATTTAAGTGTACTACAAGTATACTAAAAGTGAGGCAGTACACTTGACGTTTACTTTTTATACAATCTATATATTGTAAACTTAAAATGTTCCAATTTAGTCTGAAGAAGTTATCAGTTAGAATACATACACTACACGTACATGGTCTATAGTACACTTGCTACTCTGATGTATACTCTGCCACTGCTATGTAAGAAACATTTTTTGATTGTTTGTTTTAACAACTGCATCTCCACACTTTTAGTGTACAATCATAGGACCAAAGATTATATCATTATTATTCCGTGAAATGTCCTCTTGGTTTTAGAAGATCACCCCGGTCAAAGAGTGACAGCGTGCTGAATCAAAGCAGTACCTCTATTTCCATCTCTCTGCTGGTCTGCGTGCTCCCCAGTCTGACCCACAGCGTTTCTAATTTGGTGATGAGCTGTAAAGTGACCTGCCTGGCCCGGCTTAATGAAGAGTGGGATTCCTGGGATCGACGGCACAACTCTGCATGCAACCTCAACCAACTTTCTCATCCTCTCCCACTCCCCCTTGGACACACGGGAGACCAAAGCGCGTGCTCTCAAGGGCACCCTGGCATTGTCCCCCGCACCTGTCCTGCTCATCAGTAAACTGAGAAACCAGGAATAATTGATGACGATGAATCTGTCCAGGGAGGCGAGGATGCGCTTTCTGCCACCTCCTGCAGAGGGGTTAGTGTCCTGTCACTTCCATTTGCTCTAATTGGTTTGAAGTCCGTGCAGCTCTGACAGGCGCCCCCCTCCACCTTTTTTTTTTTTTTTTTTTTTTTTTTAAGTCTGACATTTTGGGATATCACTTAAGAAGATTAATGACAGTCATATTCCGGCTGTGTATCAGTATCCAGATAAGTAAAATTCAGGTATCAAATTGTTTGAAGTGATGATAAAAAGTTCCCTTAGCAGACAGTAGTATATTTAGGTAAACTAGAAATATATTTTGTAATACTAAAAGTGGGCAAGTATGTTTGAAACTTACTTTTTATAAATCTATTTAGTGTACATTTAAAATGTTCTATTTTAGTCTAAATAAATATTCAGTTAGTACACTACATCTTTGTTAAACTTGTACTCAAGTATGATTAATAAAATGAACTTCATGTGTCCTAATTTTTGCTAAGGGTGTGGTCTACGTCATAGATGGTTTCCTTAAATTTTTTCTGCTGTTTTTTTATATTTTAAATTGAAAGCTGTCTTTTTTGGCTTTTCTTTCACTGAGACTGATAGTTTTTTCTTTCTTTTTTGGTTTAACTTCTCAACTTCTCAGCCACCTGTACCTTCATTTTGGAGTTGAGAGGGATTGCCTGACTCTAATCCACGTCCACAGAAGAGGTTTAAAACACTCTGGTTTCATCTAATCTTCCAGCTCAGAGTGAGCCCGCTCTTTCTCCATGATAGGAACGAACAAATGAAGGTCTCTGCCCATAACTCCCATGAAAGAAGTCTGTGTGCTCTGTGGATTAGTGTCTGCTGTTTTTTCTGTCTGTTTCTCAATTAAAAGGATAGGGGTTTGAGCATTTTTTCAACTTTAGTTTATCTTTTAAGATTTTCTTAATATTTTCTGTTGTTGATGTGAAGGTAAGCTTCAAACAATAGTTT
>NC_050520.1:28711447-28730738 GCF_002922805.2 Oryzias melastigma
ATCCCAAGAAAGATATATTTATGTAAATGTTTCTTTTTTTATTTTTTTTAAGAAAACATTGGATATTAAAAAATTGCTGAAACAGAAAATTGCGTTTAAAAAATAATCTTGGTGTGTAAAGTATATTTATATTTACTTTTTTAAGCGGGAGCTTGACAGATTTACAGTAAATCTTTATGTTTCAGGCTTAAACAGAAAAAAACAATAGTTCTTTACATAAGCTTAAAACGTCTTTGTTCTTTGTCATTGAATTAAAACAGTTGTGGAGAAAAAAAATAGAAAATACAAATCAATAAAACGAGAGCGGGAAAGCTCATACATTTTTGTTCAGGCATCTCTGCAGACACCTCAGCTGCTGTAAACAAAGGTCCTTCGACTCCACAGTGTGCTCCTGTTCGGCAGCGGTTTTGGTTCTAGTGTGCCGCCTGAAACCTCCGGTGTCTGACTAACGTGGTATTTTTCATATACGTTTTAAAAGTTTTACTTGTAGACTTATAAGGTATATTTTACCGTTTATAGAAGAAGCTTCAGGGAACTGCTAGCACTCTGCTAAAGTTAGCCTGCTCTTCATGATGACAGTGTCGGTCCATGCCTTTGTGGGTCAATTTATGCATTAATATTATATGAAAACTTGGTGACGTGCATAGTTTTCAGATCAGGTTGACTTGTTTTTTTTTTCTCTTCATCCTAAAATCTGTGCTGACCTCCCTATCGAATCAAACAAGCTCCAGCATTTCTATTAACACCATCTCCTGTTTTGCATCAGTCAACTATCTCGACCATCCTCCAGTAAAGAGGTCATTCAGAAGCTATTATTAGGAAGCAATGTCCCCATTGGGCTAAATTAATGAAGTGTATACACTTTCATTCGCTCAGGTAGTTTATTTTTATATTGTGTTGAAAGATGGACATTTTGATAATATTTAGGAAAATGACTAGCAGGCAATTTAATAAAAAATATCAAACATACACACAACTATTTAAAATTCTAGATTATTGATGTGGAGATGAGGATATTTAAGATATATGTGCCTTGTGCACTTTTGGACATTTTTCTAGAAATAAAAAAATAAATAAAAGCAAATCAAAAAATCCACTCAAACAAAAATAATTTTTTATTTATTATTTTTAACATGTTCTAGTGGCATTTTTCTCGTGATGGAAAATATTTAAAGAAAACTAAAATTAAATCAGCATGTCTGAGTATTGCTTATGTGTATATGTATTGTCAATCAGCAGATGCAAAATGTTTTTTGGACAAAGCCTGTAGCAGTGATGTAGGTGTTGCTAGCTCCCTGCTCGGCTCCATTCCGTTGGAATCACTTGCAGACAAATACAGTTGCAAGAGAAAGTATGTGAAACCTTTGGGAGTACCTCAATTTCTGTATGAAATGGACACATGATATGTGTATGTGTTTTTTTTTAAATCTAAATCACAATAATGGAGAAAACCATTCCTGCTTAAATCAAAATGAATATAAGTTTTCCTGTTTTTATTGTACTGAATTGCATGTCCAGTATATGCATAAAACCAAGTAATTCTAAAGGGTTCACATATTTTTTCCTGCAACTATAGATCCACGTCTTCATTTTCGTCATCTGAGCGGGTATGCTGCTCAAATCTGTCCAGCTGGATATCTCCAATATTGCTAGTCATTTTTGTTGCACTGGCAATGTTAGGTTGAGGTTGTGAGGGGCTGCAAGATGTAAAGAGAGTGTAAACAAAGGGATGACGGGATAGCAAAAGCTTGCTTACTTCATAACAACAGTCCACCCACAACTGAGAGGGGAGTTTCTGATGAACTACTGCTGCTCTGCAAAAATTTAAATACGTATTGGAGAGTTTTAGATTTTGGCAAAAAAAAAAAAAAAAAAAAAAATGGGATTATCATAATTAAAAGACTTCTGATAATACTTTTAAAATAAATCATAAGATGATTGGAGTAGAACTTTAAATGCTCAATTCTGCTCAGATTTATTTAATATTTTTACAATACTTTAATAATAAATGAAAAAAAATAGACAAATAACTTTTATGAAGTTAAATTTAATTATGTCTAAACATCAAGTATACACTTATCTTTTGCAACTACTACATTAGTGCTATAGACACGACACTAATACAAATATTTTTATTTTAGATACTTTTGCATTTTTTCAGTTTTAAATTTAAAGGCTTATTTAAAGATTTCCATGAATTATCTCTCGAGCTTAGTTTTGAAATAGATTCTGTCTGAGCTGATGTTAACAGTTTTCTTTGATGATGACTTTTGAAAGATGCAAAGACTGCAGGTTCTATAAACTCACCGTTGTGTAACTTGTTGCATTGGACTAGGTAGTACAAGTTGAACTCTAGAAACTGTTTAGTTTGTACTAATAACGAGTTCTCTGTCAGGAGTCCCATTGTTCTTTGCTCATGCGGTGACTCATGACACACTGAAATGATTGACAGCTCCAACAGCGTAGACATACTCATTGAAAAACTTAAACCAGTTTTTTTTTCCTACTTTCCAAATTTCTTCTTGCATTCTGTCTCGTTGGGATTACGGTCCACCGAGCACCCACTTTTGTCCGTCTTTGGCTGTACTGACAGCAAAAAATCTCCACATGTCCGAAGGCCATCACGCCCAGAATGCGTGGTGATGTATGATGACACTCGAGCTGTCAGCCCTCTTGTGTCTCTTTGTCTTGTAGTGTCCAGGTAAATGACCTCATGGAGGAAATGGGTGATAGTGCAAACAGATAAAGCTCTAGGAACCTGTTGACCACTGCCAGAACCTCCTAAATCAGGAACCTGTGACACCGAGCTCCATCAGTCCCTGCTTCAGTGACACCCACAAGGCATTGAGCCCTTATCTGCAATGGCCTGTGCTTAGCATTCACGCCATTCACGCGAACAATGCTACCTCTTCCCGCTCATTGGATCTGTGACTGACAGAGGGTGTTGGTGCACTTGTGTCTGACTTCGGCCTCTATCTCACACTGGGCTGTTTATCCAGTCTAGATTCCCCCACTAAGACACAATAAAGGGTGTGTGTCTTCCTCGCCACTTCCTGCGCTGTTTTTCTAAGTGGACTTTCAGAATGGAGCTCGCCTTCTATTTGGCACGTTGGTTTCCTCTCCAAAGGGACCGGAGTTCCTCCTGGGGGAGGGCTAAAGTCAGTGACTAATGGCGATAGAGCGAGCCACCAACTGACCACGGAGGTGGAAATGCCCAGCTGCCCAGACAGTGACAAGAAGGGAAGCGGGAGATAAGGGCGCCTTAAAGAGCAGAGTGACTAACAGCTGAGGTATGATGCAGAGACCGTGGACGGGTTTGGGTAACAGAAAATTTGATGGATTATTGTTGTCAGTGTTTCAGAGGAAGGCATATCTAGACTGGAGCTTTCGAGTCATGTGTAATCCCCTCTGGGTTTTCATCATCCAGCTCAGATCTCATATTTGATGAAAGTGATATCAGAGCTGAGGATCTTGGGATCCCATGCCTCCATAATGGCTCCTGTGAAGCTGGAGCATTATAAAGCTTCTATAATACACCCCTGTGATCAGCATATCGCTCTAATTTATGAATGACTGGGATGGGGAGGGCAGCTCAGGTGGGTCACAGCTAATCACATGATACCAGGAATTTCTGACAGGACTTCCCCCCTCAGCTCTGAAGGCCCATATCATAATGAATACTGTCCCCTCCCTCTTTAAGCCCTTATATGTGCAGCCATGTCAATGAGGGAGTGGGTGCTTTAGTGGAAGAGGCATGGGAGGGGGCACAAACGGTGGCTGTGTTTGATGTGAAGGTCGCCAGCCCCTTGCCTGTGTTGAGAGATGCCTGGCGGACGAGGCCAGCTCTTATTTAATAACATGAAGGGGAAGCGGACCTTTCTCTCATAATTAGGCCTAATTACCCGCTAGGTGTGGACAGACGGCCCAAGAAGAGACAAACTGCCTTTATCCACGGACTTAGAGTCGGATTACGCAGAGCTGTCTTATCTGTTTCTGGGCCAGCAGGAGCCTCAGTCCGCCTTTCTTGCTGCTTCCCACTGGCTTCCTAATCCAGGTCCGATATATTAATCAGTCAGCCAGATTTATCATAGCCCTCCATGACATGAAAGTTTCATTAGACTCAGTTAGTGAACTGGTCATTTTTAATAAGAGTGACTGGCACAGAGAACTTTCATATCTGATGCTCAATCACTTCATAAAAACTTACAAGAACTGATGCAGTAAACTTTAGAGAACTGGTGACGTGTCCACGATGGGTCCTAAAGCTCCAGTCTCCCCTCGCGTCTTCTAGAAGTACTATTCGGACAAATGACAGCCTCTTTAGGGGTCTTTGTTGACACATTTGAGTGACGTCCTGCCCCTCGTGTTTGTTTACAGTATCCGTGTCTCCTTTCCTGAGCTGCCTGCATGTTGGTGTTTGGGTTTGTGGGTGACCCGGCTTGCAACCACAACAACAGGCCTATTGTTGGTGACATGGCAAAGATTGCTGACGCCTGGAAAACTGGCAACACTCCACAGAGGAAGGAGGGAAAGTGGCCATTATTCCCAAGTTTTAGCTTTGATTTTTAGTTTTAGCCTTTTAGGGCCTATTCACAGCTCACTGTTCTATGCCAGAGTACAGCTGACTCGGTTTGGGTTACCATGATCCCTCTCATTCCATTGTTGGGAACTTAATTCTTGGTGTGCCCCCAGAACTTTGCCACATCACCATTACCTTCAGCAGGGAATGATACAATAATGCTATAACTGCAAAACATGACACAGTGTACCTTATGATGTAGGCCTGTATGATATGCAGAAAACATGCAATGTGCGATATTAGTGATCATCATCAATATGATTTGTATAGGAACAAATGGCAATAAACAAAACAACTAATACATAATTCACTAAAACATCTTTATTTAAATAAAAGTCATTATAACTTAAATTATATGCCAAATAACTCACGCCTACACAGGTGCTGGGAGTCTAACATGACAGAGGTCAATCTGATTGATCAACGACTCGAAGGGGTTCGATTGGTCAAATGTGTAAAGGGCTCTATTTATTGTAATTCATTAAACACTTCAAGCAGCCATGAGATTATTTTAGCACACGTGTCAAAGTCATGGCAATTATATCCGGCCCTCAAGATCCTTTATTGTTATTAACGGCCCATTGTTATCATATTTCTAACTTGTATAATTTTGACTAAATATATTATTATGGAGAATATTTAAAGTTATTTCAGGTTTAAGTTTATTTATTCTGGAATAATATTCCGGTTTTTTGTTATCCATAGTTATGTTAAGTTTAATTTTAAAAAATGTTTTAGTTTGTTCAATAAATGTCTAAGGTGTGTTTTGGATTTTGGCCCCCTGTGTGATTGCGTTTGACACCCCTAGTTTAGCGTGTGTGTTAACACGTAAGGTAACCATTTATCACAGTTTACGCTGTCTTTTACGATAAATGTTTTCCAAAATCTAATATTACTGTGACTAAAAATTTGTGATTTATTTTGCATGCTGATTATGATGTAAATTGTGGGATGAAACATTAAAACCACAGACCAATGTTTTTCAACTTTTTATGAGCAAAAGTACATTTTATTCTTGATGAAATTCACAAGTCACACTAACAAACAAAAAAAAAAAAGAGATAGAACTGTAGATTGTAACAACAATACACAGCCATCGTTATCAAAATTTTCTCGAATAAGTATCAACAAAAAACAGGTCTTTTATAGTTTTTCATATTTCTAACTACCTAGTATGAAATCTGGGCCTGTTTGAACTAGGGGTGTGCCAAAAAATCGATATTGAGATATATTGCGATATTTAGCCCTGTGATTGATTCTCGATGGGTTCTCACCAAGTATCTATAGGGTTAATGTATAGTTAATGTTTTCTTAGACCAATTTGGTGAAATTGAATAATTTCCGACAGCACACCTTACCATTTGTCTTGCCGACTAATGTACCACTACACACTGGTTGAAAAAGACGTACTGTATTTTCCTGAGTTCTTACAGCCTTAATTCTTTTTAAAGAACCACAGTGTATCTTATAATCAAGAGCACCTTACATATAGATTAATTCTGTTTTTTCTTTCTAATGTGGAAGTGATCTTGTACACAACAGTGAGTTAAAATCTCAGTCATGTTGGGTATTATGGTTACTACTCTAATATGGTTAACGTGTAGCAGTGTCGGAGTGTCTTTGTTTGATATTACTAACAAGGTTCCAAATTGGCACCATAGTCACAGTTAAGTTTATTTTCATGGTATCAGTGTTTTTTTGAAGTGTTTCAAGCAGAATTGGTAATTCTAGGTATTGTGAATATGTAGTGTGCTACAAACAAGTTCTAGAGTTACTGTGAAAGTAGTTAATAACGTCTGACTGACCACCGGACTTATCTCTTACTTTTTTCCACCTTATGTATGAGAAAAGTTCAAAAATAGGTCATTCAATCCAAACGACATGTGCCTAAAAAGCATAAATAAAAGCAAAAATGCTTATTTTTAAAGGAAACTCCAGTGTTTCATAAACAGGAAATAATATACTTGGAAAGAATCCTTTAAACCAGATTTTACAATGTTTTATATGGAGGGAAAAATCTGTTGAAAGTTAATGGTCCCTTTTGCTACCAGCCTCTAGTGGTCTTTTGAGGAACTGCAACATGTGGTCCATTTTGCTTACAAATGACCAAGACTCATGTATGAATAATAGAGTATTACGAGACAGCCAAAGATGGCGAATAATCTGCTTGTGTGACATTTTTTCAGCACCGTTCAGTACATAGGGTGTTCAGTGTGAGTAGGCCCTTTGAGCCCTACTCGGTGTAATTTCCCCAACTGGCCGTTAGCTTTGACAGACAGCAGGCTGTGACGGCTTGTGGAAACTTTTGCAGCTCTTGGTTCTGCAGACAATGAAAGCAGCAAGTCTCAGGCTGCTGAATCCGTGACTCACAGCTCTATGCGGGCTCGCTGCAGGAGGACAATAAGAGATGCTTAATCCACCTGTTTTCAGAGTGATCCTCCCCCTGTCACACACAGGCACAACGCTCTGACTCAGGAATGCAGCCTTACCCATTCACAGGAGAAGCAGCTTAACTGATAGACCCTCACAAAACACGCTTGACTTTCTTTTTTTTGCTTTTTGTCACACAAAGTCAAAAAAAAAAGCTTTGTTTGTTTTAATTTCTGCTTTCGGATTCTGCTTTATGTTCTGCATAAACAAAAAAAGCATTATTTAACACTGTACTGGATTATAAAGTGCACGAATGGTCTGTTTTAAAAATGATGTCATAAGGCACATAAAGTGCTAAATAAAAGTCAGAGATAAGTCTGTCAGTCAGTCAGTCAGACTTTTTACATTTTTTTTACTGTTTGTAACACCTGTTAACTGTGTTAGAAGCATTAGCAGCATTAGCTGTGCTAGCGTATCCACAATACCTATATTTTCCAAACTTGTTTCCAACTCAACCAAAAACCCACTGACACTACTTTGACAGTGCTAACTCCCAACCTTGTGAGTGGCAAGTAAAAAAAAAAAACTACAGTCCGCTTTAGAAGTGTTAGTATATTTACAGTGCCTGTAACTTCCAACCTTGTTTTCAACATATAAAAAAGGCTGATGCTGCTAGAAAATAATTTGTTGTGACTATGCAAACTTCCAACCTTGTTAATAGCACAAAAAACCCCACAGTCTGATGCCGCTACTTGTTAGCTGCATTGAAGGCATAGCCTCATTAGCGTAACCACAATACCTGTAACTCCCAACTTTTTTTTACAGCACGGAATAAAACAGACTAATACCGCCAAAGCAAACATTACTGTGACTACGTTTTCTCCCAACATTGCTTATACCAAGTTAGACCAACCAACACTGTCTGACACAGCTAAATGTTAGCTGCATTAGAAGCATTACCAGCGTTAGCGTATTTACAATAACTATAACTTCCAACTTTGCTTTTAACAAGTAAAAAAACAGACTGATATCGGTAAAACTAACGTTATTTTTTCCATACCTTTGACCTCCAACATTCTTTTCAACACAAAAAAAAAAACAGGTGGATACCACTAAAACGTACTTTATTGTGACTATGCTAACTTCTAACCTTGTCAGTAACACTTAAAAAAAAGCAGTCTGATATACCTGTTTGAAGCATTAGCTGCATTCATAATACCTATAACTCCCAACTCTATGTAAAACATGTAAAAAAAACAGACTAATACCGCTAAAACCAACAGTATTGTAACTATGCTAACCTCCAACCTTGTTAGCATCAATTAAAAAAACACAGTTTGACACGGCTACATGTTGGCTGCTTTAGCATTAGCATATTTACAATACCTGTAACTTCCAACATTGTTTTCAACACATAAAAAAACAGGTGAATACCACTAAAACGTACGTTAATGTGACTAACTTATAACCTTGTTAGTAACACTTTAAAAAACCAATTGATACACTTGTTAGCTGCGTTAGAAGCGTTAGCCGAATTAGCTTATACCAGTAACTAACAACTTAATGCTGAATATGTAAAAAAAAAAAAAAACGACTGATACTGATAAAACAAATGTTATGCTAACTCCCTACCTTAACACACAAAAAAACAGCCTGTCATTTCTTTAGTTTGCTTTACTTTAGCCACGTTATCAAATGTACCTCTCAAACCTGCTTAGAGCCAAACCCAAACGAACTGTTGTATAAGGTGCTCCTGGTTAAAGGGCTAATTTTTGCTCTCTGAAAAAAAAACAAGGCTTTCAAGTGTGCCCTATATTGTGGAGAATTCATCAAGTTTTTTTTTGTTTTTCTTAGGAAAACGTGTTCAAAAGACAATAGATTTGCAGTGACGCTGGTGCACTGACAGACTGCCGTGCTGCGTGCTTAATTAGGCGGGCCGGTCAGAGGTCTCCGTCTCTCCGCTCCACAGATTCACATGGACAATTAAACCACTAACCTCCTGAAATGAGCTGCTTCTGAATGCCTCAGGCTCCAGTTTCAGGGTCTGCTGATTGCAGCGAGCCAGAGCTGTGAGGAGAAGAGGGGAAAGAGACAGTGGTCAGAATATCACTGGGAAGGGGACGGGGGGGGGGGTCTATTTTTGAAGCCTGTAGGCCAAAAAAACTTAGTACAAAATAGAAGCCAAAGGGAGGGAAGAAAAAAGTGTTTTGTAAAATATTTATATATTTAAAAAAAAAAAAAAAAAAAAACGTTTTATGGTCAGAAAAGCTTAATCTGTCACTTTAAATTGTGGTACATTAGGAAGGGATGAGTGGCAGGAAGGAGGAGATGGAGTGCACCAGAATTTTTGTTTTGTCAAACTGTCTCATATGATGCCAGAAAGTTATAGCACTAGTGTTATTAAAGAGACAAGCCAGTGAAAATCTTTTTTAGCATGTTCTTGCGGCACTTTTAAGCTCAAATTTGCATTTCTGAATATTTCTTTTTTCAAATCATTGAGAATTAGTAGCAGATGAAAAAATGAACTTTTAAAAAAGAGCTGATTTGTGACGGGCTGGCATCCAAATGGATCCATGTACATCTTTGTTTTTTTTTTTTTCTGAGTTAGTATCTGGCTCAAAACTGTACAGCTGCATAGCTCCAATTTTGCTGGCCATTTTTGTTGCACCGTCAATGTTAAGTTGCCTGTGTGAGGGGCTGTAAGCTAGTGAGAAACCGATGGATATCGGGAAGTGAGGGTGGGCTTTCTCTGCGCCCAACAGTCCCGCCCAAAACTTAGAGGCAAATTTCTAATAATTATAGCCAATCTCCTACAATATTACACCGGTTTTTGATTTTGGCTTAAAATGGCATAATCATAATTAAAAGACCACCAGGGACGCTTTTAATCAGAAGATGATTAGAGTGGGACTTTACCATTTTTTATTGCTGCCAATCAGTCAACTGATCTTTTATATATATATATATATATATATATTATAAAATAAAGTTCAATTGTTTCCTCTTTGTGGAAAAAAATCAGTTCTAATATTATAATATTATTTATTATTTTTAACAGCATCTCATTGAGTTTTCTTGTAAAAATTAAGCTTTTAATTGGCTAAACTATTTCCTTATTCTTTTTTTTAAATAATAACTTGCAGTTATTTCGATCTACGTCTTATATTTAGTAGTGTTTATTTAGCGGGTGCAGAGCGCTTTCATCCTGTGCTGCAGTTTGATGTAGCTGCTCGGTTTTCCTCGGTTTGGCGCATACCTGCGGTCGGTTTGGTTTCCTCACCTACAAGCTGAATAAAAGCCTGAGCTGCCAGCTCTGCCTCTGGGACAACGGCTGTTGATCACAAGAAGAGTGACAAGCCAGAATCTCTGTCTGTTTGCTGTAATTAAGTTGTCAGCCGGGTGATTTATGAAGTATTGAGTAAGAAAGGTGTTATCACGTGGCACTAAAAGGAAGAAGACTTTGTGTGTGGGAGCCAGAGGCTTTGTGGCCACAAGTGTAAATACAGATTGAATATTTAATGCAACTGTAGTGAGCTGAGCAGCCTGAGGGCAAGAAGAGAGCGCTCCTCAGACTCCTGTCTGCTCAGTTTTAATGCAACAAGTAAAAAAATAAAAAAAAACCCTGACAATTTTCGTTCCCGTCCGACTTGTTTTCTGCACACTTTCTGAAGAAGATTTGATTGGGAGCATTTTCATGCCTGCTTTATTACTTTCGGCTTCAGCTATACTCCTCTTTTGGCACCATGCTTCGAACACGCTGAACTCATGGGGAATTTTCCTCCTGCAGTGATTGTGGCGTGCAGCTTTACAACCTCCGTGCAGCGACTGCACTGGTAGAGGAGGATGGCTCATCCCGCTCCGTCCCCCATCTACTGCCTGAGAGGGGCCGGGGGCCCCCTCAACACCCTCCACTTCTGCTGCCGTGGGACAGACGCTCCACTTCTGTTTTCTGGGTGAGTCACATTCTGGCTCTTTATCGGTTGAAAATAATAATAATAATAAAGACAGGTTTGTTTTATGGGAATGCTGTCAGCTTCTCTTTTTGTTTTTACTTTTTTTTCCGAGACAAGTTGTGTGTAGGCGTGTCTAACCAATATGAGACAAAAGTTTTATTAGTTTTTACTTGGACGTTAAATGAAGGTTGTTTCTTAATGGGTTCTGATTGTTGCTGACTAATTTGTGAATGATGTCAAAGCGTTAGAAAAATATCTGTGGGCGGGTTCTTAGCTCTCACATGGACTCTTTCCAAAATATACGCAATACATTTTCTATTAAATAGACTCAGTTGGGCTGCACAGTGGGGCAGAAGTCAGCGCTCTCGCTGTGAAGCGGTTCAAATCCTGGTTGGGACCTTTCTGTGTGGAGTTCACATGTTCTCCTCGTGCATGCATGTGTGGGTTTTCACTGGTCACTATGGTTTCTCTAAATTGCTCCTAGGTGTGTATTTGAGTGTGTGTGGCCCTGAAGCAGACCGGCAGCCTGTTTAGGGCGTACCCCACCTTCAGCCAACTGTAGTTGAGTAGGCTCCAGCAACTCTATGACCTCACAAGAGATTCAGAGGGTTAAAAAGATGGATGGATGGATGGAGGATGGATGGATGGAAGGGCGGATGACTGAGTGGATGGAGGGATTGATGGATGGATGGATGGAGGGATGGATGGATGGATGGATGGATGGAGGGATGGATGGATGGACGATATTATAGATTGATTGATTGACGGACAGTTGGACGGTTGGGATGAGGGATGGACGGAAGGGATGGATGAATGTAGTTGATGAATGAATGGACAGATGGGTTGATTGATTTAATTTTTTTGATTTTATGAATGGATGGATCGAAAGATACATGGATGGATGGACGGATGGATGGTTTTGATGATTGGATGGATGGACGGATGGACGAATGATAGAAGGACAGGATGATGGATGGATGTATTGATTGGTTGATTCAGATTAATCTATCCAGCTCCCCATTAGAGTAAAGATGAGTTTAAAAAATGTAGGAATGTCTATGCTAGTAGGTATGATGGAGGTCAGGGGGGACTTTTGATACTAAATTGGTATTAATTGGAGAAAAATAGAAAACTGACATTCTGCAAATAAAACACAACATGCCAAAACCAATTTACTCTTTTTTTAAAGAAAAAATCGACAATTTCTCCATTTTCTTTTCAGCTTTTAAATATTTCCAAGGTGTTTTTGGTCCATTGAAACACAACCCCTCATCAAACCATTTTGTCTTAATTTAACTACACCTAAAACTGCTAGTAAAGAACTGGGGAGTAAAAGGTTTCTTTCATGTACCATGGGGATTTTCCTTGTCAGTCTGCTTTGTGTCAGGATTCTGTTAAGAAAATAAAACAGTTACGTCCTTTTCAAGTGAGTGGCAATATCTGAATTCCTCCCTTCTCCCTACCCCTACATTTAGCCCTCCAAACGGAGAGTTCTAGAAAAATAGTGTCTCAGATTTTAACGTCAAGAAGTCATTCCTTACATTTAAATGTAAACCTGGTTCATTAAATGGAAATGCCCCCACATTTGACAGCATGTCTGTTTATGCAGGTCTGCAAAGGGAACGATCCACATGTGGAATCTGAACAGCAGGAGGCCTGAGAAGACGTTCGAGGCCCACGGGGGTAGTTCCGTTCTATGGGTCAGAACGCTAAAGTCCCCCGACTCTCTCATCAGGTGAGTCAAAGACCCAAACGTTCAAAACTGTCTTGGTAACAGTTTGGCCAGTATGTACATGCACACCAGATTTAAAAATCAATGCCCTGTTTTATATTTAGGTGACCATGAGAACTGGATAGTTCAGTCTCTTAGTAATAAGAAATTGAATCAATTCATACAGATTTTTTTTCTCGGAATTGTAGTTATTGCTTTGCACATTTTGCCATTTCCAGTTTATTTAATCGCTTTTCTTCTGTGCATGTGTAAATAAAATACAAGTCTTGAAAAAATGGGTTGTTAGACCTTATGTAGTGTTTCCAAGGCAGTCGCAATTTTTTAATAGAGGTTTCCTCATTAGTGAAGCGAATGATACAACTGTTGATAAGTACCAACAAAAGATCCACAGAAGTTTTGAAAATAGCAGGAAGTTTGAAACTTCTGTCATTACATACATTTCTAAAGTCTATCTGGTTACACCCACATATCAGATTTTTGTAAAAGTGCTCATTGATGTGAGTTCGAGAAGGATCGGATCTTCTTAATCCTGGTCAGGTCTTGGTTCAGGAAAAAAAGCAGTTGTGACTGTTTCTGTCTTAAACCAAACATCAAACTATATTTTTGACATTCCTTCATCAAACCAAATCTGTCAAACTATGTCAGTGTGAAAATGTCCATCTTTTGAATCTGCAGCAGTTCTGTTTTGATGGATACTCTGATCTTCCTTCATTGTGGCTGTGAATCAGTCAGGGGCGGGACATGCAGGTGTGTTTGTGGGACCTGAGGGGAGGTTGCGGCCAGCCGGTGGATTCTGTCTTCACGGGCAGCGTCGGGTTCTGTCAGTGCTCCCTGATCGAGACGGATCAGACGAAAAGCCTGCTGGCCTTTGCCACCCAGCAGTCAGAGGAGGTAAGACACCTGGAGAGGACAGTTGGTTACTAAACATGAACAATGTGGATGTTTTTAAATCTGGAAACATCACACAAAACAAACAACTGCTTTACGAGAAAAGACATGTAAATAAAAATAATATTAATAAATTAATAATATTTAATATTTTTGCTATCTTTAACACCTTGTTGCCTAGTGATGCAATGAACTTCAGCTTCAAAATTAATTTACCATCTTCTCAAAAGTAAAAGGTGATATTTTTATTATATCAGGAAATAAGTTCAGGTGTCAAGAGGTTAATAAATGACTTATAAAATATAAACAGAAACCTCAACTTATGCAGCAGCTCAGTTTTGTGCAACAGCGTTACATATAGTCCTTATTTAGACAGTCCTGAGCATAAAATAAAAACAGCTTGATGAACATGACCAGACTCGCGTGTGCCAGAGTGCTCTATTGACACTGAAAGTTCACACATAATTGTGGCTTTTAGCCGTGCCTGGCATGTTACTGGAAAGGTGTTTTTCCCAGCAGCAGTTGTTTTCTACAAGTTGAGTCATTTTTCCACATTAAAATGATCCCTGCCTTCCCGGTGTGCCATGAAAGCCATGGAGTATCTGCAGGGAATCTGCTTGGATGCAGCCTGATGTGTAAAGTTTACAGCCAGGAGCTGTCAGGCTGCAGTCAAAGAGGTGTCATTAATAAAACACGTCATCGGCCAGTGTGATGGACAGGAACTTAACAGACTAAATGTCAGTTAGTTTTGGCAATAATTAGAATGCGTTTTTCGGAAATACATCATTTCTCGTAAAAGAGCCAAAGAAAATACGTTTAATTGTTCCTTTCAAATAGTAACTAACAACGCTGAAGGA
Organism: Oryzias melastigma; assembly: GCF_002922805.2. Taxonomy (NCBI): domain Eukaryota; kingdom Metazoa; phylum Chordata; class Actinopteri; order Beloniformes; family Adrianichthyidae; genus Oryzias; species Oryzias melastigma. The sequence goes on from NC_050520.1 coordinate 28,725,827, forward strand.
AGAATTTCTTTAATGACCGTTTTCAGTTCTGACAGTCACACTTGAATAAAATTGCACCTTTATCAGGCTATGAACCAGTTTAACGTGAGATAAGACTGAAGTGGACGCCAAATTTTTATTTTTCTAGCTGTCCGTTTCCTGTCACTTTGAGGGTAATGTTTATCTTCACCTTTTGTAAAATATCTGCAGCAGCTTTAAATTGTATTTGAACTCTAGATCTCTATTTGGAACCGTTAAAATGTGATGTTTCCCATAACTGTCCAAGAAGAAGCTAAAAAACTGGACACCAACTTCAGCCTCATCCAATACTTAAGGCTCAACGGATAAATACATTATAAATAACAGGTCACTAAAGCTAATATTTTCTAAGTGAATCCACGGTTTGAGCAGCTTTATTAGTAGCATCCTCGTAACATTAGTAACACTCAGGAGCTGAATGTTATGGTTATTATAATTATGGTGTGTGGGAACAACTGTCACAAGAATCCATATTTTGAGATAAGCTACGGTCACACCGCCTTCTGCAACGCGCGTTTAATCGAACACTTTCAGTGAAAAATCGATGTAAATGCAGGTTTTCAGGCTTCTCCATTCATGCGTAGCTACACCCCTTTTTAAGACAGTTTTGAGCTTTAAATGCAAATGCGCAGCCCTTGAACATTGGTTGTAAGTTAAACCAGGTCCAACTTTGACCAATCAGGGTCTCTGATTTGGTATTGAGTTCACAGAAGTGCCAACCGCTTGAAAAATGACCATAAAGGAGAAATTAATAAATTCGGTTTATGGCTGGACAGAATTATATGACGCCAAGTCTATGTCAAAATGCCTAAACGTTATGCCTAACTACTAAAAACTTTATAGTGTCCTGGATTTTAAAAGCAATTTGGACACCATACTAACTACTTTACTTTCGTTTTTCTGAACGGCGGATGTAACTTCACTGATTTCACAAAACAAAAATCGAAGCAATGCAAATATTTCATGATGTCTATTTGTGAATCCACTGTGTTCTGCTGATAAAATGTGGATGGTATAATAAAAAATTGCATTTAAACATTTTTTTCTCAAAAATTGTTTGACCGCAATGCATTGTGGTCTATATCCGCTAATCTAGTGAACATAGATGCATGATAGTTTTTTGCAAAGACTTCTGGGAAATTTCTAGTGTACTCGAATTTGGAATTGTAGATTTGAACAGCACTACAAAATGACAAACGCACTATACAGTGAGTAGGGAAGGAATTTGGACATAGCCACAGTCTTTTATGTATCGGAATAGAGCTGTACAAGGGCAGAGCTACAGAGGGTAAGGAGGGGCAGGTGCCCCCAAGCAAAAAGCTTTACCCCCTCTTATTTTTGAGTCAATATTAGTATCACTGTTAAAAAAAAAAAATTAGATATCATCAACGCAGGCTTCTTAACAGGTAGAAATGTGTTTTTGACCCTTTCATTTGTAATGGTCTTCCACTCTGCTATGCTCATGTGCCACCCTTCCAAAGTCCCCGCCCCCAATATAAAATGATCTAGCTCCGCCCTTGGAGCTGTGAAAGACAAAGCCCAGACAATGATTTGCATTGCTTTAACATTTTGCACCAAACAAAGATGTGAAAGCAAGTAAACAGTAGAAACAGAAAGAGAAGCCCCTCCCTGCTTGTTCAGTGTGAACACCAGGGGTTAAATGCATGTTCAAGTATGTGCATTTAGCTCGTTCAACAACACGTGTCACGTGCCCGATGTGAGTGTAGCTTACGACTCCTGGATTTTGTCTGTTAACCCTTTAACACCGGAGCTCCAGTGTTTATGTTATTTGATTTACTGAAATCGCGCCACTTTTCTCCTTCAGAATCTACTGAAACAACATTAATCGTGTTAACGGTTGAAAAGTTACAGAATGTTAAACATTTTGTGTTAAGCGACACCGGGGACGCCTCAGGTGTTAAAGAGTTAAAAACAACGTTCTTTTATTTTAAAGTTAAAGGTTCTTCTTCTGTGCGAAAAAAAAACTTTCCAAACAAGTTTATTTTTGTTATTTTTGCTAGCTTAAAGGTTTCATTTTAGATGTCAGCGCAGTCATTTTAAGAAAGCAGCAGATGGATTTTTGACACATCAGACACCGATAATTTTTCAAAATAAAAGTCCTCTCAGAATCAGATTCGAAATAAAACAAAAAATTGTAGGTCGTGTTTTTTTTTTTTTTTCCTCCGCAGACCGGCACCGGCGATTGGGGGGGGCTGCTATCGTAGCCCATTTTCGACACCCACAGGCTTGTATGGTTTTGTGTGGAGCCAGTGTCTGATGGGCTTGAAGCTGGATGATAGAGCGGGCAGCCATCTATTCAAGCATCTTTTATTGCCTGCAGATTCATGTTACTGCGGAGGAGCCACACTTGAAAGGCACGGGGTGATCACCTGATCCGGTCAAACGTGCCTCCGCTAACCCCGCTCTCGAAAAGCCAGGCACCGGGGCGCCTGTGACTCCCAGCACCTCAATAATGCCATTGTCTCCCGACACAGACAGGAGCACACCTACATACCACCCAAAAAAGAAAAAAAAAGAAATCCACAGTCCTTTTTTTTCATTTTGTAGATGACCAGCCCAGATTCTTATCAGCCATCTGCAAGTTAAACACCCTTATAAATGAATTCCCACTAGTAATTACAGGGCCGTGATTTACAGCTGCAGGCAGGACGTTGAAATCTGCAACAATAAATTCAGACACTTTCTCACTGCTCACAGCAAGATAACATGGCAAAGCATTTATTAATAGCGTAGGGGGGGTTTTATTTATGGGCAGCTCGATGCCACACAAGAACAGGGATCCCCCCGGGGCTCCGAGGAGTCCCTAAAAGCCCTCTTTGTCAGGCGCTGCAGAGGTAAACACGCGGGACAGATGTGGCCCCGTGCTAAAATACAGATCTCTCCCTTAAAGGATTGTTTAATTTGAAGCCTAATGAGGATGAATATTCGGATCATCAGCGCAGCGAAAGTCAAAGGAATCAGTTTTGTTGGACGCACACACAGTTCATCATCAGCTCCATTAGTCCGTGTAGTTTTCACAGAATTGGTGCCAATGTGTGCAGGAAAACACCATTCATGTCACGGGGTGAGGGTTTAGCTAAAATGATTATAGACAGTGTGGCAATGGGCCCGCCCTGATGGATGGTGCCATGCTGCTGCTGCTGGAAGGCCGGAATTGTGATTCAGGTCGCCGCTTCGTGATTTGGTCAGGAAGGTTGCAGATGTGCGGAAGAGCATGTGACAATATACGTTCATCTATAACAAACTCATAACACGGTGATTGGAAGGAAGTAAATCTTTATTTATACACCACCATTCACAGAAAACAAAATGCTGCACAAAGGTAAGCAAAGACACAATACAAGCCGCTTATAGCAGGTAAACACAATATAACATGCTCTAACATTTTATTAAATCATAAATAAAAGATAAAAATGTAGACTAAAAGCTCTCCTAAATAAAAACGTCTTAATTTGACAATTAAAACACTCGATTGGGTTAATCAGATGACTAGAGCAGGGGGTTCCCGAGTTAGGTGGTGACTGTCTGACAGCCAAAGACTGTCTGAATTTTCTCACTTCTCCCTAACTACTAAAAAAACTAAATAGAAAAGTTGAAATGTATTTTTTTTTTTTTATAAATCATCAACGTTTTCCTAGTGGAGTCCAAAATTGACTTAGTAAAATTCTCGCATTGATTCGATTTTCACTTTCTGAAAATTGATGACGTAATACTTGCCGTTTAAAAAAAAAAAACAGTGAACATGATGTCCAAATTGCTTTTAAAGTCCAGGGCACTAGATAATCCTGCAGTATATACACTTAATATATAGGGATAAGGGTGGGAATTTGGACGTTCTCTTCAATTCCAACAATTAAAGGCCCTGGAAATTTCCCAAAAGTCTCTGAAAAACCAGTATGTATCGATGCTCACTAGATTGGCAAAAATAGACCACAATGCATTGCATTTGAGGGATTTCTCGTGTGAAAATTTGTATTTTAATGTATTTTTTTATAAACAATCCAAGTTTTCATCATGAGAACACAGTGGATTCATGAATAGTCTTCTCTAAATGTTTTTACACTTTAGGTTTTTACTTTTGAAAATTGGTGGCATTTTACTTGGCGAAAAAAGAAAAAAAAACATGAGCAATTCAATGTGGCGTTGGAATCGGTTTTAAAATCCAGGGGATAGGGTGGTCCTGAACCAAATAGGCGTAGGGCTAGAGTTTGGACTTAGCGGTAGATTTGTACATCTCTACTAAATGCTGAACGTACTTTGAGTAGTGAAGGAAATCAGACACAACCGAGGTCTCCTCCAGTTTTGGAACATTTTACCCTGTAAAGTCCAACCACATCAAAGAATTGACAGAAAATTACATTTTTTTAGCCCTTTAATTAAATCCAAACAAAGTTTTGGGGAATATAATTTTTTAATTAGCTATGTTATAGTTTTTGTTTACAACAATGTTTGTTAGTTTAAAATATAAAAAAAACGGATGTGATTGTTAAAAAAAAATCACCTTATTGTTACTGACAATACTTACACCTTACTGTCACAAATTTGATCCACACATTTAACATGGTGTAACTGCATTATAAAAAAATAATTATCAACAAATATAATATAACAACATATAATATAACAATATAGCAAATAAATTATTTCAATACAGCATGTAGTTATTAAAAAATGACTAACAAAAGATGAGTTATTCTCACCATAGATTTTTTAAACATTAGCTAAACTTTTTCCCGCCAAAAGTGTTTTTGAGATTTCATGGAAGCAGCCATTTTGAAATGAGCAGGAAAAGCCCTTCTACTGCCCCTAGTGGAACAAAGATGAGCTACAGGGCAGAAAACATGGACCAAGTTTCATAGAATGGGTAAACTCA
>NC_050520.1:28730813-28754904 GCF_002922805.2 Oryzias melastigma
GGAAATTGGCTTTAGTTTTTCCATGTGTTGCTTTTTCTTGAAGATTTCCAAATGAATCAGGAATTTTTATTTTATTTCATTTTTTTCTGTTTCATTTAATTTCTATAAGAAAACATCTATGTTAAAACAATACAAGACATCGTATGCAGGGGAAATGAAAGGGAGGAGATTGAAGAAAAAGCAATTTTCCCCTCATGGATTCAACCATAAGCAAAAAGGGATTTTAAATGAATTTACTGGACTGTACATTTTTATTTAGACTAGTGTGGGCTTCTATTTGAAATCTTAAAAATCTGTAGTTCTTAATGGATTAAATTTGGTATGTAAAATATTTATTTGTTTTTTTATGTTGTTTTTTTATTTTCTTTCTTTAGAGAATGCACAATTTTCTCTGCTTTTAAGCTTTTCAGGAACTCAATTTTCAGCAGTTATTCCTGTATCTCAGATTTCTTTGATTTGTGGAAAAACTTGCAAAATAATTTTAAGATAGTTTTTTTTTTTTTTTTTTTTCAAAATTAAGCTACCTGCCAGGGGATGATTGTAGTAATTTTAAGAGTGAATATTTGATCTCTTCTTCACAGGTAAAGATCATTGAGATTCCCAGTAAGACCACTGTCTGCACTCTGGTGCCGGAGACCAAACTGGGAATGGTCATGTGCTTAAAACTGTGGCAGGTTGGTGCTGTTTTATTATGGTTTTACTTTGTTTTTAATGAAAATCGCTTTTTTTCTTTTCTTATTTTTGTGCATTTATGAATTGAAACATTAATTGTTTCAACATTTAAAGCTTCATCCTGATTGGCCAGCATTCCATGACAAAACGGAAAAATAGCAAAATCAACAAAAAAGGCAAACGTGAGAGCGGCATGTGATTTACAACCCAACAGCTCGTCCCGGGACGTTTTTCCATGCATTTCTTCTTGGCTGGCAGCAAGTCCCAACACTGTAATTAGAGTGTTTGGAAGGTCCGGGGGTTCACAGCCATATATCAGCCTGCAGCTGTATATCCAATCTGATCTGGGCAAAAAGTTAGCTCTCTGTTTTGTAAATGCTGTCAAAGGTTTTATTTTCCAGCCATGAATGAGAATTTGTAATTATTTTCCGGGTTAATAAGTAACTCCCCGGGTCTGCGGCTCTGCTCAAAGGCTGGGACGGCTTTCGCTGTCCGCCGTTTATTTTGTCATCATTCGTATGATTCCTCCTGTTGCACTAATCAGTCGTTCATAATTTAGACCTTAGAGCCAAAGAGGCGACAATGAATTTGTGGTGTTTCAGGATGGAGACGTGCAGATGAGTTAAAGGCTGCAAACCTGCTGACATGTGTTTGTGTTTTTCTCTGCTTCACTTTGATCTCAGCACATCTCTCATCGTCCTATTTGGGAGCTAAAGCGCGCTCGGCGTTGATCGCCAAGACACAGAATGATCAATTATATCATCATAAATTACAAAATATCCTTTCAGTACAATGAAGACAGACTCTGAAAAATCCATTTAAGGATTTTTATTTCAAAGTGTGCAAATCGATTGACTTTACGTTTCAAATCTGAGAAAATCTGCATTTTAAACCGATATTTTTAGTTTGTATCAATTCTCAATAGAACCACAATGCATTGCGTTTGAACAATTTTGTATGTAAAACATTTATTTTAAATTTTCCCTTTGACAACTATTTAGGTTTTCATCATCAGAGAACATTTTTTTATAAATAGTTATTGCAAAATTTTCTTTTTTATGTATGCTACGTTAGCTCTACCAGCTCCATAGCTTGACTATTGATGACATCATCAGTGGGGTAGTAACGTCTGAAATTGAAGACACTAGCTTTGCCCAAGTTCCCACCCTGATCCCTAACTAATAAAAGACTATAGTGTGGGACTATATAGTGCCTCTATTTTTCCACATATCTCTGTTTGGAGGGCTAAATGTTGGGGTAGGGGGAAAGGAAGAATTCGGATTTGGCCAAAGACTTTTCATTTGAAGTGGCCATTTGAACGCATGTTTCTGAGCCCGGTGTGCATAAGAGACAATCAAAATGAAACAGAAGAAAAACTATATTTTTTGTATTATAAAGTCGTTCTCTATGGTCTTTTAATTATGATTATACAGTTTTTAGCCAAAATTTAAAATCTGTCCTTCTTTTATTTTTTAAGACATATTTTCTAACCCTATGTTGATATCCCAGTATTCCTTAGTTTACATTCTCTTCCGTTAGCTTACAGCCCCTCACAGCCCTAAGCCTAGAGCCGGATGCTTGCTCAGGTGAGGAAAATGAAGAAATGTATTGATCTATTTCTCTGCAAGTGGATGCTTCAGAAATGGAGAGGAGCAGAGAGACGTTGGCCCGGCTGTGGCAGTGGCTGCGTCACAAATCGGATCTTTTTTTGTCTCTTCCTGATCCATCATGATTTGACTAAATAAATATTCAGAAGATCTTAAGTTATTTTCATATATGTCCTCCATCCTGAGAAAAATGCTACTAGAACATGTTAAAAACACACTTTTCATTGGAGATTTTTTGACCAAACAAAACAACCTGTCTTCAGTTCACCTTGGGTTCAGTTTCCGATCTCCTTCCACCAGTTTGGAAGTGGTGAACAATAGCACAGATGGAGAAAGTGCCTCCACATGTTTCTGGGACTGGTGTGAGGACGTCGGGCTGGCCGGGGGGACAGCGGTGATGTATGACGTGCAAGGCTTTTAAAGTGAACAGAGGCCGGTCAGGAAAAGGAGGAAATGTTCCTACACAGATATCCATCACTCTCAGCTCATCACCTTGCTGCCTCGTGGCCATCACATCCTGGTGGAACCGGCACGACAAGCGGAGGAAGCGATTGGTTCCTGATGTCGGAGCGGTGCTCGCCCGGGGGCCTGTGGCCGCCACATCAGCAAACAAGCTGCCGGTCTCGAGGTCAAACCCCGTTTTTGCTGAGCACTTCAATACTTCTCTCTAATTGCATTTAGATTTTATTTATGTTGCATGAGTTTGTTTTTAAGGTGAGATGGGGAACAAGGAGAACACACAAGGACTCTTCTAGTTGGGGTAAAATATTGTCCGAACCCACAACTCCCACCTGCTGAATTTTCCCCTTAATATATTTATAAATATGATAAGAAATGTGTTTCTGTTGCTGTATTTCTACTGGATAACCTGACTCAGTGTTGGGTCGATTGTCTATCTGTAAATTTAGTGTCTGTAAAAAGAAAACTTGAACTGCTGTGTCTGCGCAACATAATCAGTGTTGTTATCGATAAAGGTTTCAATCCATCCTTGAATATTTTAGCATTTAAAAAAATATATTTAGAGGTTTTTTTTTAATTTAATGACATATTAAAAGTAAATTAATTTAATTTATATCGTTTCATTTCATTTATTACCATTTTTTGTGCATTTTCTTTTACTTTTAGTGTAAAAAATGTCAAAGTAAAGGTCTTTTGAAATAATTTTAGTATGAATGTTAAAAGATTTGCATTGTAACCAGCTGTTGTTTTTAACTTAAAGGGATATCCAGGACAATTCCCACTACTAGAAACTTTAATTGTGTCGTCACTGTTTTGAGCTCATAAACATTCAAAATTCTTCCAAAGATTTTTCTTAGAAATAACTGAAGGAAATTAAAGAAAATAGATAACAGGGAAATTTACTGCTTGTCAGGCTTTTATTTCGTTAAATTTTCTTTTAAAGGCTTGACGCTTCATAGGAACTCTTGTCCTACATTTTGGTTCTTGAAATTCACAATGAACCTGCAGGCAATTCCAGGTAACAAGGACATTTGCCCGCTTTCCCATTTATTTGCATTATCCAAACTTTTTTTAAATATAATTTTTTTTTTTATTGAATAGTGCGTTTACATAAAGTTCTGCTTTATTTATAATTTAGTAAAATTAAAGATTTTGCTTAGATAAAAGAAGTGACATAGCCACGATACAAGTAAATCAAATCATATTGATTTGACTTAAAATGTTTCCACTTTTTTTGTTTTTCTTTGTCAGAACTTTTCTAAAATTTCAGAAACTTTAGTTCTAAAATTTAGTGTGACATTTATGCTAAAATGATTTCCAGATTTCTCTGCATAAAAATGCAGCTCAATTAGGACCTTTATTTTGAAAGGTTTGACACTAAAAGGAAAAAAATAGTTTTTTTTGCCTCAGTAGTCATCAGATTTTGAAACCAGTTATAGAGGAGAGCTAAACCTGACAGCCTTATACCGTAGATTATTTAAAAATGAAGATAAACTGCTTTTTTAATAGTTTTTTTTATCACTTTAATTTTAAAAAGTTCTATTATTTACATTTTCTCAATATTTATGTTTTGGACAGTTTTCAGTTTTAGCTGGCTAACAATGAAAACGATCACAAATGTGTTTGTTTGTGTTTTCCTGTGACTGGAACCACAGCAGACTGTTCAGAAACAGTTTCACACAAAGCCAGCAGTCGACGGTTTCCTCCACTGGTCCATCTTCTGCAGCAGCTTCGAACTGTCCGTCTCTCCAGCTGCTCCCCCCCTGATGAATCTCCTCTCAGTGCCCCGGCCCTCTCCAGCAGAGAACCCTCTTGTAGAAAGGCCTGCGAAGGATTTAATGAATTAGGTGTCTACCCAGGGTTCCCTGACCTCTGACCCGTGACATCATCAATCAAGGAGGTCCTTCACTTCAAGTGAAACGGTGGGCCCCAAGCCTGGAACGCTTAGGCCGGTCCCTGCCGGCCGGCGAGCGGGGGCCGCTGGTTTTCACTTGTTTTTGTTTGTTTTCACAATCTCTCGGTGTTCGTCCTCGCTGATGTGTTTGGAGGGAATACATAAGTCTGTCTATAATTTGTTACGAGCTGGAAGAAGAGAAATATCGAGCGTTAACAGAGGAGAGGTCGCCAACATGCCTGAAAAATGGGCGTCTCGGCGTCCTCGCACATGTGGAAATGCCTCTCCTCCAAACCCCTGCATGGCACTTTGCTGTTTCTGGTGATAAAAATCATGTTTTTAACATGTTTTTGTGGCATTTTTCAATAAAACGACTTTATTGAGTATTTAAAATAATTGAGAATCAGGAGCAGACGAAAAAAAAAGCCTTTTGGAAAAAGTTTGTAGCAGTGATGTAGAAAATACGCTGGGCGGGCCACGACTTCCCTCCTCCGAGCTCCCAGCAGCGGGGAGGGTAAAGAGGGGCGGGGTTGCCCTGACCACAACTCAGAAGTGCTTTGATCTGCAGAAAACAAGAAAACAATTCAGATTTTTTGATTTCGGCTATAAAAGACATCATCATAAATGCGGAATTTGGCTTTAAACTCAATAAAATGAAGTTTTCCTGTGAAGACATTAACCTAGCTTCATTTTAAGTTAAAACTTTTTTACTCTCCATGTTCCTTCAGCAGAATTTAGCAAATGATCACAATTACTTCTGTTCAATGGAAAGAAAGCACTTATAAATATTTCTTTTTATTACATATTTTTGTTTCATTTTACAGAAAATCTATGCAAACTTTCAGAAAATATTTAAAAAATGTTTTAAGGGGCAAAATAATTCTAAATCAGTTAAAAAATATATAAAATGGAGAAGATTTTCAATGTTTTTTGTCATTTCTGTGTCTGAGGAATATAGATGAGGAGTAAAGTGAGGAGTGTTGTAATGGCGTACAGCAAAGAGACACCAGCAGGCTGACGAATGGAGCCCACAGCCCCTCTGAGTGTCAGTGGGAGCTTCCAGGATGATAACCTCTGCCCCTCTCAGTTTCAGCAGCACACAGAGGTTTTCTTCTTCTGGCTGCAGAGCTGCCACCACACATCTTAACTTGCCCCCCCTCGTTCTTATCACCCTCCCTCTCTTCCAGCCAGACTCGGGTCCCGGACCTCTCCTGTTGGCTGGATACGAGGACGGTTCCCTGTTGCTGTGGGACGTAACCCAGAGGTCCGAGCTGAGCCGAGTCAAAGCCCACCCTGAGCCCGTCATGTGTCTGACCTTCGACCCCCAGCGGCTGAGGGGCATATCAGGCTCCGCAGAAACAAAACTCTCCTCCTGGATTCTGGACAGCCAGAACAACATACAGGTCAGCCGGTTTGGGCCCAAACCACACAAACGCAGGATTTGATTTAAAAACAAGATTTTCCACCTTTTTTTTTTATAACATTTTAACATTTTTAGTGTGAAAACAGTCTTTGAAAAACAATTTTTTTAAAAGAGGCACAAAAAAGTTAAATATTATTGTTATTATTGTTTATTTGCATTTCTCTGCTGGTATTTTTGGGAACAATTAAATCATTGATGTTCGTTATAAAGTTGAAACTTTAGTTCGTGTGAACAATCGAACATCTTACTACGTTTTTCAGCAACATTTGCATCATTTTCATTGATTTTGTTCTGTTTTAACAAAATATCAACACATTTGTTCCCTACACTGCTAAAAGAAAAGGTTACCTAAAAATAGGAGAAAAAAAACACAAATCTTAACAAAGTCACTGGAAGCAATAGTAAAATGATCAGTGCACGCACCAATCTAGAAAGAGAGTATTTTAAAGGGAAAAATACAATAAAAAAGCTGACTTTTAGATCGATGCACTTCAAAGTGAATGTTATACAGCTCAATAACACATTTTTTTGGTTGTTCTTATTAAATAGTTTGTCCATTTTGTGTTTGAATGTTCCTAATTGTAGTTTATTTTGACTGCAGTGACAAAAAAACTAGTGTAAAAAGTGAAACTGACTCATTTTTTAGCTAAATCTGAGCAAATCTACAACATAAATCTAGATATTTGTTTCCAAAATGATGTGTCAACATTTACTGAACTCTAAAATCTTAAAATTAAAATCTGACTTTGCAATTTATTTTACATTTTTCGAGTTTTAAATCAAGTTTTTCTATGGAGCAAAAATGACATTGACTAATTTTAATGGTAAATTTCTTCATTTCTAGACCCTTTTTTATTTTAATGCTACAAAAAAATTCTCCACTTTGCCTATTTTGAGATAAACTTTGAAAGATTTAGAGCAAAGAGACGCCAAAACAACCTGGTCAAATATCTTGAATGTCTTGAACAGGGCTCAGCAACCTGCGGCTCCGGACCCATATGTGGCTCTTTGACCCCTCTTTTGTGGCTCTCTAGGGGAAGAATCGTTTTTAATTTAAAAAAATAAAGTAATTTTTAGACTTTACACCATATTTAGCAAAGCAAAATTGTCAGATAAGTCAAACTTTATTCAACTAACAAACAGTTTAGACTCCTGACTACAATACCCATAATGCTCCAACAGTCCATCCAGCGATGTGGGTTTGTAGTTTACCAAAGTTGAACATTTTGACAGAATTTCGTGTAACACAGAAAGAAAAACCAGAATTCATTCTTAAGACACACTGAAATTTAAGGCGGACTGTCTATTACTAAAGAAAATTTAAGGATTTTAAATGCATCATATGGTCCATAAATATATAAGGTTCACTTAATGTCTAATTTTAGTTAAATTTACAGATTTTTGGCTGAGATCCACCAACAATGGTAAAGACATCACACTACCTACTGCTGTATTTGCTGCTTTGGGATGACCCTACGTGACACTGTGGCTCCTACTGGGTTGTGATTAGTGAGAAATTGACCTGAATGGCTCTTTTAATGTTAAATGTTTCAGACCTGTGGTCTAGAAAGACTCTTTTCAATCAAATTACTTGCAGGTCACCTTCATACACACTACTATAGTAGCATGTACAGTTCTGGTTTCATTTGTTTTAATAAAAAACAATACATAATATCACAATTTACATTAAATCATTGAAAATGACTTCCTCAAAAGTTCATTTTGAGATCCCAGATCTTCCATTTGGTTTCTGTTCTTACAAATGTGAAACATTTGATCAATTAACAAAAGAATCTAAAATGCTTCGTTTCCATCAAATCTCAATTTTGAGGTGAAAATTTATGCAACATAAACATTTCATTTGATAACAGAATTACAGAGCTTTAGTTCATTGATCAAACTTTCAAAGCTTTGCCAACTGAAGCCCCCCCCCTTCCACCTGCTAACTCTGTTTTTTTGCCCAGTGGTCGCCCTAATCCCATGAAATGAAATAAAAGGTAATAGAAGGCACGGAGGCAGAGGAGTGTTGCCTTTCGCCGGGCTTGCTCAGAAAACATCAGGGGCCAAAGAGGAAGAGGCTCAGCGGGGCTCAAGAGGCCATAAATCAGCTGCTGGTTACACAGCGTTGGCAGGGCTGGGGGCCAAGGGCCAAGCTGGGGGTGTCAACTCAGAGTCCAGCCACGCACATGCACACTATTTATGTATTTATGCATACTTTTAAAGGGATGTGGGTACACTTCAAGACTTTTTATTTGTTCTTTTATTGTGAAAACCTTTTCAAAATACTTTAAAGGAAATGAATAAAAAATATATTTTTGACAAACCCAAAATAGCAGGAATCCGAGCCCCTCCACATTTACATCACCGTCATAACTCACTTTACACAAATGCAGAGACTTCCCGCCTCATTGAGAGCTAGATTTTCTCCTGATTTCATGAGCATAAAGGAGCGCTGCCATTTTTCAGCCAGCCCCCCCCGAATCACAGCGAGGGGATCTTTCGGCTGATGTAGCCCACTCCTGCTGTTATTCTTTCCAAGGTCTTTTACAAATGAATGCTTGAATTAGAAATATTTGCAGCTTTTTCTCACCCTGAATGTGTCTTCGGGCTAACGCTGTGTGGGTTTTTTTTTTTTTTAGTTTGGAGAAGAATAGTTCAGGGGTTTTATTTGCTCGTTCAACATAATATTGACTCAGCGGCGGGAGAAAAACGAAAGAAAAGCAAAAAAGGATCCAGTAGGGGCATTTAAATGGTTGCTGAGAGCATCTCGGTGTGACGTCCTCCCTGCTTCCCAAAATTGTTTCTGTGTGGCCGAAGGAATTATAGGCAGACTCGGGTCAAAGTTTTAAGGAAAAATATCAAATCCTGGGAGACCCTTAAGGCAAACACGAAAACACATCTGCAGAGAGAGGAGCAGTAGGGGTCTGCAGTAAAAGCAGAGGAGCCTGGAGGCGTCCTGACTTTACAGTCCGGCGGCCGCTGAGGATTGATACCTCTGGTGAAGCTGAGGGGAAACTGAATGTGACACAACGCAGTGCAGTTATGATGGAACGGGGCTGTGAAGTGAGCTTATCAAGGCCAGATAAAGACAGATCGCTGCAGGAATGGAGGTTAATGTCTTACACATGTCTCCAAAGGCCTCTATCTGCCGCGTGACCCCGCCTGCCCCGAGGTTTTCTCAGAGTGAAAAGGCACCATCATTTTTTTAGCTTTTTTTTCTGCTTTCCCTCAAGCCTGCACTTTTGAAAGCTTGTAATGACGATGGCGCGGGCGTTGGTATTTCAAGACAAGTAAGCTTGACGGACAGATATTTAGGTGGATGCTCAAATGCACTGTCAAGTGCAGGGACATTTTTGTGTCAAAGCAGAGTGAGAGGCCGGGGTTGAAGCCTGCACAAAGAGAGAACAGGTAGAGACAGGGGAGGATTAGGCATGTAAATCAAGCATGAATGACGGGAGATGACAGCTCTGTACAGGTGGAAGTCCAGTGTTGTACCTTTAAGTCACCTGCGATCTGTCTCTGTCAATATAAAAGCTTCTTAAGCTGGTTAGTACGGTGGCCCTGAAGTGCTCAAACTAACATATCTCTCAATGTAAAAACATATTAAAGATCACAACAACGATTAAAAAAGTAGTCAAATAATAAAAAACGTTACATTTTGGGCATTAAAGGAAATTCCAAAAAGCAAAATGAAAATGTTCTGGAAAACATAAGAAATTTCCAGAAATCAAAATGAAATGAAAAACGTTAAGATTTGAACCGCTTTGACATTTCACACTAGGATTCTTTCAACTGTAGTAGAACATTTTAAAATAGTCCCTCCCTGCTTGTCCATTGTGAACAGCATACATTAAATGTGGTGTCACTACCCAATCTGTAACCCCAACTTGATTGGTTTCACGCATACGCAAATCTTTTGTCACTTTCTTTTTTTGCCAACATTGCTACAGTTAAATTATTTGATTTAAATTAGCTCCTGTAGTTTGTATATTTTTTTGTACATTATCAGCGTAAAAATAAACATTTGAACATTTTAAGAAGTTACTATTGTTATTATTATCTAAAGAGATGATGTAACCATAAAATGATGTAGCAGAAATAAACACATTTTCATGCACGCAGGAAACTAATTAGGTAGCTGCTACAGATCGAGTATAGCCGTTAAAGATCAGGTAGACGTTGAGGACTGGGTAGCCGTTACAGATCAAGTTGCTGTTGTAGATCGGGTAGCCATTGCAGTTTTAATAGCCATTTCAGATTGGGTAACTGTTACAATTGGGTAACTGATACTGATCGAGTAACAGTTATAGATCAAGTATATGTTACAGATCGAGTAGCCATCACATATCAGATAGTCGTCACAGATTAGATAGCCGTTACAGATCAAGTAGCTGTTACAAATCGAGTTGCCGTTGCAGGTCGGGTAGCCGTTACAGATCAAACAACTGTTACAGGTCGGGTAATTGTTACAGTTCAGGTAGCCTTTACAGATCAGGTAGTTTTTACAGATTGAGTAGCCTTTCCAGATCGAATTGCCGTTGAAGCCGTTACAGATCGGGTAGAGATTACAGATCAAATAACTGTTACAGGTCGGGTAATCATTATGATCAGGTAACTGTCACATATCGGGAAATCGTTACAGATCACGTAGCCGTCATTGGTACTATTGCCGTTACAGATTAGGTAGCTGTTACAGATCGAGTAGTCATTAAAGATTGAATAATTGTTACGGATCAGGTAGCCATTACTGATTGGGTTGCCACTGGCTCGATCAAGAATTGGCTAAATACGGGTCAGTGCCCGATGTGTACTTAACTTTAGTTATTGATTAACCCTCTATTCTCCCACACTGAAGAGAGCTGCTCACCTGTTTGACACATCCACATCCTGTCAGCCGGAGCCGGGCTCTAACAGGCAAGGCGACAAAAGGCTGTAATCTCCCCGCTGCTAAGTGTGATTCAGGGACAGGGTGTGTCAGAAATACCTTTGAAAAGCCTTCCAGCTGCTGGGCTCCAGTGAGTGAGCGATGACGGGATGTTTCAGTGGATCTGTGAACGGCACGGACGTGTGCCAAAATCCAAGGAGGAAAGACCGTGAGGAAGACGAAACAAGGCATGACTGAAACCTGCCAAGTGGATCCTGAGCCGTTGTAAAGCCATAGAAAGTCCTTGTGGGTTCAGCTGCAGAGCTGAACTGGTCGCCTCCTGACAGCTTGAAAAAGGTTGTATTCAGACTCCAAAATCTGCTCGGCAAAGATTTAAACTTAAGTAAATATTTTATAATCAAGCCCAGAGATGGGAGCCGAAGCCACCTGCGAGGTTTCTTTGTGAAAATAAAATTCCTGTAGAACAAATGGAGCGTCAAGAAAAATGAACCCAAATGAGTTGATTTAAGCTAATGTGTCCTTTTGCAAAATGATTCTGGGGTAATGGCTCCACTTTAGGTCAGCCGGCTTTTTTATCATTCTAGAGTCTCAGCTGTTATGATCCTTAGCAGCAAGAGCAACAAGACTTTTCTTCTCATAAATATTATTCACTTTTTTGGGCAACAAATCAGGCCGTAAATTTGATCTTGATCTGCTTTTCATTTATCCAAGTTGACGTTTTATTTTGAAAATGATACCAGCTCCAGCAGGTCAGTTTTGGTCTAAGCGGCCAGTTGTTACAAAAGTATTTATCTTATTTTTTATAAACTGTTTTATTTTGACTCCAGAGCCTTACCCTCAAAAAAGACTTTTTAAAGTCATATTTTTGTGAGAAAACTTATTATCTTTGCCCTATTTAACAAAATCAATCAAACTATTTTAACCAAATATATCTCTTTGTAATACTAGATAAAGGCATCAAACGGTTGGCAAAAGCAACAAAAGCTGACCGATTAAAAACAACAAAAAGAAGCAACAAAATGGCACAAAAATATATACATATAAGAATATACATCAAATGTCTCAGAATTTATTTTGTTTTTTTAAGCTTTTCCCAATATCATGTAGTTTAAAAATGACTGAGCATTTGTTGTTTCACAGTTTTTTTGTATTAATTGTGGGAAAAAAACTATACATTCCTACGTCATCTTGTATCAGTGCTCTTTATATTTTATTTAAGCTTCAATATAAAAAAAATGTACACGATCTTGTTTTTGTTTTTTACTCTTTTTTACGTAGCAAAAAAAATTACCCGTTTTAACTAAACATATGATATGAGCTAAATATGTTATTAAATTATGAATATTGGAGGAAACAGGACAGAGAACCAACATTTAAATATCAATTGATGTATCTCTCATTTTTGTTTTTGTTATATTTAATATTTGGGTAAATACGTTGTAGAAAAATAAATAAATAAAATAAATCAAAACAACACTTTTTAGAAAAGACGAAAATCCGGAATCAATTTAGACAATTTTTATATCCATAGCTGTCCGGTTTACCAAACCACTTCCCAAAAATATGCAAGTAAACACTTATTATGTAAACATAGCTGCTCTCACGCATCGTCTGTCTCTTTTGAAAGCTAAAAATAGGTCTGGACAATAAATCGCAAATTTGTCATTATCACAGTTTTAGCCCGTGCAATACATTTTTCATAAAAGATGCCCTAAACTGTGATAAATGGCTATCTCAAATTAATTAATTTATTAATCTAACCAATCGGATGCACGCCTTCATGTCGCTGACCAATCAGATAGAGCCTGCCTCCTACGTAGACGAGTTATGTTGACTTTTATTTAAAGAAAACTGTTGCACTGAATTAGAAATAAGTTGTCTTTTGTTTTGTTATTCGTTCATGTCATATTACTATCACATTATTAAATGCAAGTTTTCCTCATATCGTGCTTCCCTAGCTCAGAACGACCTTATTTCCTCCGTTACAACTTTTTCCTCCTCACTTTCTCACACACAAAGTAAAAATAATTAAGCAGTCAGGCTTGCTGAATGACCAATATTGCATCATTAGCTATTTACTGCTCACAGTTGACCCTTAAATGAAACAAATGTCTTTTTCTGACACAAACTATGGGAAGCAAAACAAACAAAAACAGACACTTAAACCCATCATTATCAGGCCTCTAATGCAAACCAGATGGAGAAAGGTAGGGACATTCCAGATACTTGAGGTAACAACGAAATCTCTCAGTCCAGTTCTTGCGGGTATCAAAGTAGGAGCACAGTATGTCACACTCGTGACACCAACATGATGGTCTCAAGAAAAGAAGGGAGGAAAAGACACTCCAAAAGTATGACCTCTTTTCTTATGATCAATGACATTCCTCCCTGCTTCTACTCTCCCCTGCATTCCACTTTATCCACTCGGGCCACGAGTACCTGGCTTATATCTTCCACATGGATGGTTCCTGCCCAGAACGGGAGCGTGCAGATGTACTCTGCTATCCAAGATCATTAGTCTCTTTGGACACATCCTATGAAGTCAATTTTACGCTGTCCTGTTCGATCGCAGCCCCCGAGTCCAGATGTTTTCCGGCCTTGCAGCATGTATCCCCACCGTCCAAGACGAGCACATTCGCTCTTGGGGGAAGGCCCACAGCAGCAACCCATTTAGATAGTGATCTTAGCCGCCATTCATTATAATATGTCAGAATGTTGCCCCTTTAGAGAGATTGATACGGTCCTTGGAACAGTGTAGATCACAGGGAGAAGGGGCTGTGGATAATCTTTAGCAGGCAGACATTACAGCAGCGCATTTATCCTAACTCTCCGGGTCGCTGACCAGACCTTTCAGTTAGAGTGTAATTCATCAGAGATGCCTGAAGCAACACGGCCTCTGCAAACAAGCATTTCAGCAAGATGGTCTCTCTCTTTCTTGAAAACTGTCACACAGGTAACTAAGTCCCCTGACATGCTAACCGCAAACCAAATAACCGCTCGGAGAAATGTACTCACGGCTCTGGCGGCGCTCTATGTTGTAGCAGATGACTGAGATGCTGGATTTCAAGGCGAAATCACACTTGGACTTCAGTCAACAGATCAGTTAATAACTTCTCTGGCGTTCACTTTTTATTGAAATTATTACATTTATGACGTGTTAGCCTAATTGATTATGTCCCGCAGCAGTCCTGGACTCTAAGGAACAGATTGTTTTTGCAATTCTTCTTTCCTGCTGCGCCCTTGAGTTAAAATGTCAACCCCACTAGATAGTCAGAAACTCACCATAGTTTGCACACATCTAGTACCTGGTGAAAATGAATTTTTGGCATAGTGATGTTTAGAAATTATCTAATTAAATCAAAACATGTTTTGGGACTATCCAGAAGAAGTTTTGAAATTATTATTGGATGAAAACAGGGGTGACCCGTTCATTATCCTCAGGCGACCAAAAAATAAAATGGTTGCTGTGGAGATATCTAGAAAAGCTGCTATTTGGAATATATATATATATTTATTTATTAACTTGTCACTGCACTTTTTATTTAACCTTTATTTTACCAGGAAATCCCAATGAGATTAGATCTCTTTTTCGAGAGAGACCTGATCACTTACAAGGATGGCTTGGGAAGACAGGGTGAATAAGGAGTGTGTAGTTAATGAGGCACGTTCAAAATGGTGTTGATGAATGCAGGGGAGGTATTGCCAAAGCAGGTTTATATTTGACTTTTTCTACTCAGAGTAAAGCTGTTTACAAAGCAGGTTTGTTAAGTCGTGATCTCTGTGTACGTTTACAGCTTCAGGAGAGTGTGAAACTGGTCAATCCCGGAGTTTCCCAGCTCTGCATCAGGTCCGATGGCAAGCTCCTGGCGTCGGCCGGCTGGGACCACCGAGTGCGGATATTTGGCTGGAAGAAGCTGCGGCCGCTGGCGGTGCTTCAGTACCACACCGACATGGTGCTCAGCGTGGCTTTCTCCGACCCTCTGGACCCCCGGCAGCGACTCCTGGCCGCCGGATCCAAGGACCAGCGGATCAGCCTGTGGTCCATATACAACGAGGGAGCCGCCACGGGCTGAGGCGCTGTAATGGAGGGATGCACAGACTGTTGGTCTAAACTTCTGTCATCAGCACTGATGTAATGCGGCCTTACCTCCTGTCTGGGCCTCTTTGGGCCGCCGTCGCAGTTGAGGCGAATAAACCCTTGGCTCGTTTTTCAGAGAGCTAAACATACTTTTTAAAATGCACCATCTACTTTGTGAAAAAAAGAATGTATTATTTTGTTCTTTTTTCTGTTTTTTGTATTTTCATTACAAAGCCAGGCTTTTGCATGAAGTGATATATTCCACTTTTTAAATTTATGTTGACATCCAACATTAAAAGTCCCTTTTTTCTTACCCTAATACTGTTTGTGTTCTCATGTGAGCGTGTCAGTCGTTTTGCTAATAAACCGACTGACGTCCTGTCAGTGAGTCAAAGCTGGATGCACGGCTCTGCAGCGATGTTGACTTATGCCATCCGAGCTTTGCCTCAGTGGTCTTGAATTCGAGATGCACCTGAGCTTCTGTATAATCCAATGTTATTCCAGGAGCTTTTAGTTTAGCACAACGACTCTCTGGCCTTAGCTAAGCTGCATTTGTCAAACAAGGTTAATCACAGTGAGGACAGAGAGGTGCTGATTTACAGGCTGTGCTCAATAGTGGCTAATTGTCAGACTAATCTGATTTTTTGTGTTTAATTTTTTGATCAGGATTTCTTGTCGTTGTAATGTTCTACTGCATCAATTAAAGCAGGTTAAATAATCCTTCAGCGATGAGAGAAAAATCAAATTAAGAATCAAGTAAACAAATAAAAAAATCTGATACATTAAACTAAATCAAAATAATATTTGCAGATATATAATGTTCCTTGGCTGTCTGAGTCAGCCAGAAGCATCCTGGCCGTCATGCATCATGAGGCCATGGAGCCGACCTTCAAACAGCCGTCGTTCTGCTTCACGAGGACCCCGTCTCCAGGGATGATCCCGGGTGAAAAAGCTCCACAAGTCGTATAGGAAAGCTCTGAGAAATCAAAGAAAAGTGGGCACAATTCCCAGTAATGATTAAGAAACCGAGGAGAACCAAAGTAAGTTTAGTGTTTAGTGCTTTTTTTTGCATTTTGAAACAGTGCTGGGCGATGGAAAAGTGTCTATCGTGCTAGTTCTCTTCTATCGTTTTTATTCATTTATTGTTTTTGCTGAATTTTTGTGCTACATTTTTTTCCTACTAAGAAACTTGAAACTGTTGTGCACTTAAAAAAAATGTTACTTTGAAATAAAGTCAGAGAAAAGTAAGTACTGATATTTTTGTCATTTTTTCCCAGAGAATACCTTCAACTATCTTTTATTGTGGTATATTGGGATATATATCATTATTGTGATATAAAATAATCTATAATAAAAATTTTTTTCCATATTGCCCAGCACTATTTAAAATGTAACTGTTGAACACCTTAGATTATTGTAGAAAGGCTCATCATTTAATACCTGTGCTCATCATTGCTTGATTTCAGGTTTTAGCATGTTTCCTATAGAGCTTTACTTATGCCCTTTGACCCTGACCCCACTGGTGACATTTCTAAAGCTTCCCAACTGGTGTTGGCTTTGAACAAACACTTAGGGTGGTGTGGACCGGCTTCCGTCCATTCTCTTATAAATCAAATACTGCGCCCAATGGTGCAGATGTCTCCTGAATGGAGCAAACGTCACCTCGCCGGCCTCAGAACGGTGCTGGCGAGGCGGCAGGAGGCGTCGTAAATCACTTCATAAAGGATCATTTAGGAAGTCAATAAATGGACTGGGGTCTGTCGGCACAAAGGGCCTTGTTCTTCACTTATCACCTCGCGTGTGTCTTCCGTGGCCTTTGAGGTCAAGGGTCAGCCAAGCTTTGAGATGGGACATAATCTGTTGGGCTACAGAGATCTACAAGTGTCCATAAGTGAAGAAGACTTAAGCTGAATCTTCAGCTGATGTGTGATTATTTATAAAGACCTAATAATAAAAATAATTTAATCACCAGACCAGTTTTTAGCTATTCTTCTGTCTATTTTAGGCTGGTCAACATCATTTTGTTGAGGTTTGGTGTTTCAATATTCGGTCAGAAACCTCATGGATGATGTATACTGCAGCACAATGAGGGGCCACTGAGGGTCATGATATGGGAGTCAAGATTCTGTCCTGTTCCACAGAGGTGAGGCTGAATCAAGTTTACCTGCGTTCTTTTTAAAAACAGCTCTCAGCAGCTGCTGCAGCGGCTGCCGTCCTCACCAAGTTCAACCAAATGCATCAAAGCCTGGATACGCTTGTCACAACACACCACCCAGATGAGTGTCAAGCGATCTTCCAGGACTCATTATCATCCGTTCAGGCACCGTCGATGTCGACATGTGGGTCAATAAACTACCATCCCGCCGAGTCGCTCACTTTTTCCCCTCTGAGAAACCAATGGAAAATCCAAATATTTTCCTGTTGAAAGCACGGCAACGCCTGAACAAATACACGTCTGCGGAGGTGCTAATGAAGAAATGTGTGACTGCGGTTTTCAAAGAAAAGGACATGATGATTGTTTTGAAGTCGACACGGATTTGCAGTTCAGGGTAGTCTCTCCAGTAGGCGCTCTTTCCCCAGTTTCCCACAGCTTCATGCTGTAGAAGAGGCCATCAGTGTCACCCCGTCCTGCAGCAGCTGACACCCATTTATTATGAGTGTCTGAGCATGCAGCATGTCACCAACTTTTTCACATCTTTGGGTGCAAATGTGAGCAATTTAACACTAAGTTGATGCACAGGTACTTAAATAAAACAAGTAATTTTATGTTTTTGCTCAAAATTTGGCTAAATAAACTACAGCTTCCCTTTAAAAATAAAAGTTAGCATTATTAACAGAAATTGATGCAGTTCTTTTTAAGATGATGTTGATTTTTTGGTAAAAAACAGGATCTCAGTCGCCATCATTTAAAATAAATAAAATTGTGCCTGTAGGACATTTCACTGTTTTAAATGTTTTGCTGAAATTGACAACTAGTTTGCAGGTCTTTTATTTTTATAAATATAAAATTTTAGCCTTTAATTATTTTAAGAAATCAAACATTGTCATAATTATTCAACTATTTTCACCTATTCATTTTTTTATTATCTTATGACTTTTTTTTAAGATTTGTCAAATGTTCTGATCTCAAGGAACAGCCTATTTCATTTTCATAAATATTAAATAATTTTGCTCACTTTATTTTAAGAAATCTAACATTGTTGCATTTATTCTACTATTTTACCCATTATATTTTATTTTTTAACGTTGTTTTTTTTTTTTTGTTTTTTTTGTTGGTTCCCGAGGAACATCTAAAAAATAAATAAATAAAAAGCGCAGGAAGTCTTTTCCTAAAGTCACTTTTATTGATTTGAATTGAGCTAAATGTAGCATGTAGCAACGAGCCGCTAGCATTCTCCATGTTGTGTTCCCTGTCTGACAAAACCTACAGTTATAGCTTGAAAATGCCCTCCTCTTTTGGGAAGTCCCCTCCGTTCAGAAAAAAAAAAAAAAAAACTTGTCTGAAGCGCCGTGAGACGTTGCACTATCACATGGATGACAAGTGAAACAGCTAATTAAAGATTAAATACATTTTAGCTTGGGTAGATGTTTACAATTTTAAGCTAGGCTATATTGACTTCATTTATGTGATAAACTGGAAAGAGCAGCAGTAAAGGCCAATGTTTAAACCAGGATTTTTTTATTTTTTACTTTATAAAAAAAAGTCATGCAATTGTTTTCTGTAAAGCTTCAAGCGTTTTAAGCTAGCTTAAAACAAGTTATCAAACTTTCATCTTTTTTTCTAACTGTTCCTAATTAAATGATAACATTTCACCATGGTAAACTAATAAACAAACAGAAATGATGCAGAAAATTGCTTTTGCTCTGAAGGTGGTGGAAACATTATTTAACCTCCGACACCTTTACAAGCCGTTTAACAGTCAGAGGTCAAGCGCCTCCGGGCTAACCCCCCGCCATGCTTAACGCAGCGAGAGCCGCTTTCAGGGAAACAAAAAAACTTTATTGAAATGAATCATTTGTTTCATACGTTTCCTTCTTTTTCTTGATAGTTGGAAGCATTTTTCATGTCAGAAAGATTAACCTTAACATCAAAGGACTTCAGACAGAAGAGAGATGAAGATTTGATCAAAATTAGCCTAATTTGTCAATTTTTCCAGTATGTGTGCCATCTAAAGCTGCTGCTATTTTCTTTATTTCATTTTTTTTTTATAAAAAAAAATTAAATTAATTTCACAAAAGCAAAGAGGAAAATTTGGAAAGCCCTCTGACTGTTCCATCAAGCGTGACTCCAGTGTGAGTAGTCGAGGATGTTTTTTTGTCAAACCAGGTGCAGATTCCAACATTTGAATCATTCTGACAGCTTTCAAATCCCGTCTCAGCCAGACAAAAGTGAACAATGCTACAAGCGAGATCTGTTTTTTTTTTCTTACCCTACCCAAATTTAAAGCCTTTAAATGACATATTTTAACAGAGACTTTTCCTCCTTATGAATTACAAGAATTTAATGTTTATTTTACAGATACAGAAAAGTCATTCGGCTTCATTTATTTGCGTAGAATTGCTGCAAGTCAGTGCCATGGTACAAGCGTCTCAGAGCAGCTCAAGATGTTCAGAATCTGCTTTTTTTTCTTCTTTTTTTTAATCTCACGCCAAAACATGTTGATCTGTTTCAACATGATGAGCTCAGCATGCAAACATCTCGTCTACCTTGTTGATGGGACTATATGACATATGGCTTTTTTGAAAGCAATATAATAAAAACAATGCAAATCAAAAAGTGCGTCCAAAAAAAAACAAAAAAAAAAATCAGTCTGTGGTGAAAAGTATTGTCCGTGTTAAGGAGAGCGTCCTCTTGTCTTTGTGTCTGCTCAGGTAGAAGCTGAGTTCAAAGGTCAGATCCGACCTCCTCCTCAAGGGTCTGCGCTTCACAGGAAGACACAATTCCTTTAAATAAATACGTCGGGGTTTATCCAGCAGAACGGAGGTCCCCCCCTTCCACAGTCCCCTGCGGCGACAGTCATTATCTGGGCCCGTAGTCATAGTTTGAGGGCCCGCTGGTGGCTGAGTACATGTTGGCCGTGGCGGGATTCATGTGGTGATGATACGTGTGTCCTCTGATGCTGGGTAAGGGGTACGGCGACGGCCTGGTCTTGGCTCCTAGATAGTGTTCGTAAGTGTTGGGGTACTTGTATGGGTGGTGGTGGAGGGTGTCCGGGGGTAAGGGGTGGGGGTCCGACCGGAGGTCGTGAGGGGGGCTGGGTCGGCCGCCGGAAAGCGGGACGGCGTGGAGGCCCCCTGGGACGGGCAGGGCGGGGCTGAGGACGCGGGACATGAGCTGGTGAGCTGGGTCTGCGTGTAGGGGGGTGCCGCTGGGGTCTCGCTCGTACTCCCGTCTGCTGTCTTCTGAAAAACAAAGGTCAAGTTAGGAGCAGTCGTGGGTGGACACGTTTTATCCAAAGGTTTTGTCTCATTTGATGCCTAATGATAAAAATAAAAGATGCACCAAAATATAAATATGCACCAAACCACTTTGACTCCAAAATTACCTAATTTAGCTTTTACTTGAAATAAATCAAACTTTATTTATAATAAATGCTTCTCGTGCATTGTGCAGCTTGAAGCCCTTTACAGTTAATAACAAAAACAAACAGAAATTAATTAAAATATATATATATATATATATATATTTCATATAAATAATATATTTATAAAAAAATCAGGCAAATATGATTAATATAAATACAATTTTGCCTCAAATACAAAAATAGTTTATGTAAATATACTCCTTGTTTGTTCAGAAGATTCATACACCCCTACTGTAGCAGTAAAATACACAGAATACTCCTGAAGGAGCGATGAGTATCAGTGTATGGAATAAATTGAGCATAGAAATTAAAAATGTTACAACAATATCAAGTTTTAAAAACTACATTAAAAACAGTATAATCAATGACAACAAATCTATCTACTATAAATAAAAACTACTCATCCCCAAAGTGTGATGTTCATTTTGCACTGTTTGATGTTTTTAATTGTACATTTTTGGTCTTTCTTTCCCAATTTTCTCTTATTGGATCCTAAATCTGCAGAATTTTTGTGTTTTTCTTTCTCACTGATTAATTTGTGGATTTGTTAAAAGGAGAGGACAATATTCTTTCTGTCCCTTTTTAATTTTTTTATTTTCATCATTTTTGAGTTTATAACTCAAGGTTTTATTGCATGTTTTACCTTTTATTTAATAAAAAGTTAAATTAAATTCAAAACAATATGTCTAACACACGAGGCCTTCGGGCTCTTATCTGTTTGCTGGGCTGCTGGACAAGACAAATTTTTATTTTTTTTATGTAATAATAGATCAAAAAAAGAAAAATATGAATAAATAAATTCAGGCGTCAATGGTTAAAAAAAGCTTATCATACAAGGTGAAACTAATTTTCTGTCTAAATATCAGGAAATATAGACAACACATAAACAAACAAAACATTTTAAAGAAAAAAATATTTTTTTAAGCTTTAGATAAAAAAACATATTTTTTTTGTTGAAATTTCTTAGAAAAAATTACATGTAAATAATCACATTTATGCCATTGAATTGATAATAACTTCAAGTCAGAAAATCCTCATTGGAGTTTCTCAGAAACTCTCCTATGTGTTCAATGGATGACACTGACCTGAATCGCTGCACTACAGTTAAAGATTTGGAAAAAATAAAATATCCTGGAAGTGGTGATGAATCAATAAATAATAGAATTACAGAATTCTAAAAGAACAGCTTTATTTCGTGGGTTTTGAAGTAAAAGAAGGTGCAGACCTTTGTCTGTGCCGTTTTGCTGAGGGGGGGATGACATTGGGTTTCTTGTCCTGGCAAAGGCACTCATTATTGGCAGAGAGCCTGGCCTGTGATTCCTGGGCCTGCAGACGGGAGAAAGGATTCAGTTACAGACTTCACCAACGTCAAGGACACAGTTTATAGGAGAGCATTCTTGATTGGAACGTATGATTTAAAAGCAACAAGACGAACAAAAAAAGATGCAAAAGAATGATCATTTAGATGACAAATACTCTTTCTTTTCTTCATTCTTATAAAAATCATGTCAGAAATAATTTTAAAATGTGTTTACACAGCAGGATGAACTGAGTTTAACAGATGTGGTGTTTGGGTGGGGTTTGCAAAATTACCAGTGAAAGGAAATTGTCAGTGACGGACATAGCCGATTGAGTTTGCAACAATAACCTGTGATTTTTAAAATTCAAAACAGCCTATGTTAGCAGAGACCTCCTCCCTTCTGCACCTGCATCAAACAAAACCATTTTGAAAAGTTTTCTACCCTTCAGGGCTTCCCTGAGCACAGTGTGAGTGATCCGTGAGGGTAGATGCTCACCAGTCCTCCGGGTCACAGTCCCTGAAGCCTTTCGCAAAGGGGTTACTGGCGATTTTCAGCTGCGTAATCTGGAGAGAAAAAGCAAAAATATTCAACCCTCTTATTTGTTAGTTTTCTATATTTGATTAATTAAATCAGTCATGATTTGAAATGATAGATGCATTTTCCACAAATAAATACACTTAAAATCTCTTTAAAAATGACAAAAATTCTAAAAAATGAAAAATGAATTTCATTTATTGTTGCTTTAATTAATATACAAAACAAAATCTTTCATAAAGCATTTTAATAATACGTTTTTTTCTGTTAAAAACGATATATATTTTAAAAAATAAAGGATAAAATAGTTTATTTCTCAGTTAAAATGTGCTTATGACAACATGACTGCAGTCCCAGTTTGAATCCTCACAGAAAAAGAGTTTTTATTAACTCTTCGGTGTTTAGAAGTCGTCTTAAATAACCACTGACGACAGAATCTAAACAGGCGCAAAGACTGATGGAAAGCAGAGCAGCCATGGCGCACAGGATGACAGCGCAGCTGTGCGCGCACGCAGACCACAAACGCTTTACGCGCAGCCTGTGAGACGTGCTGTAAAGTCCCTGACGCTGCTCGTTCGTGGATGCACTTGCAGCTCTCGGAGCAGACGCTGTGAAACGTGTCTTTAAATGCGCCGCAAGTCGCATTCTGCGTCCGCGCGGTGGAAACAAAGCGCGCATACTGTGGCTGCAGCGGGCTTCCTGCGCGCGCACTCACCCGGTGGTTCTGGTAAGCTGTGACGGCCGTGAAGCGGGTCTCCTCAAAAACGAAGGTTTTGTAGTTCTCCTCGGCGTACTTCTCGCTGTCCTTGCGCGGGTCCACGTAGACCACATGGAACCTGGGCTGGTAGCGGTGCATGGAGTTCAGAATGATCTGTGGAGAGCGAATCAAAGGACAGAGCTCAGTCTCAGACGTGGGTTTTGAGCACGTAAGCGGGACCTGCTGCTGCACAAAACCAGAGGATGCAACCACAATGCAATGCGTAAAAACTGCGTAAAATCACGAATAGTCCACGAAGGAAGGATAAGTATCTAATAAGCGTCATTCGTTTGCCTTTTCTCTTTTATTGGCTGTTTGTGTGTTCTGTATATATTTTTGTAAATCATGCAAATGGAAAACTAAACCAATATTCCTAAACCAGTTTGCACCCTTCTGGTTCCGTTTATTAAACCTTGACTGAACGCATTTAAATAATCCTTTAAAATACAGAAAAAAAACTGATGATGTTCGGATGTGCAGCCTGTTTCTCTGCAAGCAAATAACCTAAAGCCCAACGGATGGCACGATATTTGCATAAAATTACAACGGCTGTTGGAAAAAAAACAACCCAAACCCCCCAATAAATTCCAAATAAACGCGCAAAAAACACAAGTGTCACAAAATACCTGCTTGGTTTCATAAACATAATTATATACATTTCTAAAGACTTCGCTGATATGAGACATTTGTCGGAAAGACTTGAAAAATATTTACATATATGTGAAATATGCAAAGATGGAATATAAAATAAGAAAGTGATTTACATAAAAATAGCCCATAGGAAAAATTATTGCACTTTAAAAACACTTGGGCTATTTTTTCAACCCAATTCTAAGTTATTTTCCAAGCAAAATGCTATTTTTTTATTATATTGGTTTCATGTAAACTCCATTTAT
>NC_050520.1:28754936-28780553 GCF_002922805.2 Oryzias melastigma
AAAAAAAAAAAAAGTTGTTCCAGTTTTAGCCTATGTCCTGGGTTAAAAACAACACAACTTGGTTTATTTTTAACTCTGGAGTTTTTAGATTGATTGCTGTTCTTAAGTGTGTTCCAGTTGTTTAGTTTCGTCTTTCATCAATTTTAGCGTGAATATATATGCTTTTATAGTTTTTCTTTTTTATTTAATTTTGAGTTTTGAGCTTCACTTCATAAACTTTCCAATCAGGATTTTTGACATTTCCTCTGCTTATTTTTTCCTCTAATTTAAACGAATGCAACGAAAATCTATTTTGTTATTTTTTTTTTTTATTTGTAAATTTTTAAAAATCGTTTTTAAAGGATTACTTTCAGTTCTGTACTTACATGTCCGTTGTCATCCAGCAGGTTGTTAGTTAACTTGAGTTTATCGAAAGAGACGATCTGCTTCATCCACTGCGCGCCTTTGGCCGGAGAGTCCGGGTGGTAATGAACCCTGCCCGGTGTGGCCGGATCCGCTTTCCCCGCCACCAGCCACGACGAGCTGTGGAAAGCATACCTGCAAGGCACATTAAAAAAATCAATATATCAGATATGGTTTTGTTACAAAAACATGGTCACGGATGAAAATATTACAAACTCAGACATGGAAAATAGATTTTGTATGTTGAGCATTAATCCTCTGGTGATCTCAAATTGGAAAATGATGATTGCATATTAAACCTGGAATTTGTGAAGCAGATTTTTATGTAAAATAAAAGCATGTTTTTGATGACTCTCGTTTCTTTGATGTAAAAAACACTCGTGCGAGGTTACCTGTAGCGTTTGTCATCTACAGGCAGGAAGTCCATTAGGAGCATGTAGTCCGCCATAGGATCCATCCCAAATATTTTCACTTGAAAAGTCGGAAACATTCTCCTGACAAAGAAAATAAGAAGAATTTAACCACTTTGGCGCAAGTTTGGGTGAAAAAACTCTGCAAACCAATTTAGTGTTCACTGACTTATTTGGATTCACCGGTAGAAAAAAAATAAGGTTTATTAGTTTTTTTGGAGGGAGAACTTTCCAAATACTCGAAAGACACGTGTCTTCGGGCTTTAGGAGGTGAACTTTCCTGGAGCTGAAAGCCTCAGGCGTGACATGATAAAAAAACGCGATCCACTCTGTGCGTAATCGTCTTTTTGACTTGCTGTGCCACTGCTGTTGTTGTTTTTATATATGTATAATATTTATTCTTTTAATTCTTATAACTTTCTTATAAAATTCCTTCATTTTTAATCATAAAATAAACTGCAGAAAATGTATGGTCAGCTTATATATTAAAACCTGTTGTATTTTACTTTAAGGAGATGCGTGCGTAAATTGCGCATTAACGACTGTGAATTTACCTGAATCAAAAGGCAAAAATGAGTCTGGAATTATTGTTACCTAAAAAAGGGAATATATGTTGATTTATTTTGATTTTAAATGTTTTAGCAGGAGAAATCAGACCGACTCTTTTCTGGATTTTTTTTTTTTTTTTTTTTTTTTTGCGCCTTGACATTTTGCCTTCAGAAACCCCAGAGGTTACGCAGCAGGTCCGAGTCCACCAGTAACGCGGAGCTGAAAGTTGAGTAATCTGCTGAGCCAGTGAAAGGGATCCTGAAATCAACGCTCAATTAACGTCAGTGTTGTGGCTAGGTGAGGCTGAAGGAGCTTTTAAAGTGCTCTGTTGCAGATCCCCTTTCTCCTGTCAGACGGAGCAGAGCGGGGGAAACCCTAACCCTCACTTTTCAGACTCCAGGCAGCCGCTGCATGCTTCTTCTTCTGCTGCTTCTTAACATGAAAATACAGCCCTGCGTGTCGTGTTTGGTTGCTGGCTGTGAAAAGCATCGCGCGGAGTGTTTATGTCAAGTAGTAAAGTTTTATAGGCCCCGGAAAGGTCACGGGTCAGGACATGTAAGAGATACTCTCCACATCTGCAGATTTTGCAAATAAAGAAGGTCAAATTATTCAATAATCCTCATTTAATGTATGTGTTCTATAACAATAAAAATCTCCAGAAGATGAAAAGGATCAAGATTTATGGCACAGACCTTAAAGTGTATAAACATGATTAAAATGTGTCGGCCTATAAAGCAGCAGGATCAAATGGTGGATTTATGGATGACGCGCAACGGCTGCGCGCCCGCGGATCCAACAATAAATGTCTGCTCAATCCAGAGAAGCAAAGAAAGTGCGACTGTAAAATAAATCTGGTCTTAAACTGCGTTTGAATTATTATTTTTTTAAATTTATGACTGTAATTTTTATAGAAAATAAAAGTCTCTGATCACTAAATAAATTAGTTTTATCGATTTTAGTTCATAAATTATATTTTATTGTAATAAAAATAATATAATTTTAGCTTAAATTCGAAATATAAATCAAAATTTATGATCATTTTCATGAAGGAAATGAAGTAAAGGAGGAACCGCTGTGGCTCGCGCGCTCAGCTCACCTGCCCGCTTTGGTGACGATCATCTCCGTTCCCAGCTGGTTAAACTCGTCCCACAAAGCTTTCATCTCCAGCTGCACGTTAATATTGGCCACCTTGGGGTTCTTTTTCACCATGCTTTTGCTGTTCGGCGTGGAGCTGGAGGACGACGACGAGCAGGTCCCGGCGTCGCTCGGCTGCGCCGGGCCCGAGTTGGACCCCGGGTAGCTGTAGGTGTGCTGGGTGGCCGGGCAGGGCTCGAAGTGGGACTCATGCTGGCTGTAAGGGTCCCCGGGGGACGGGGAGAGATGGTAGCCCCCCGGCGTGTTGAGGCTGCTCAGGCTGTTCGTCGTGAAGGCTGCAACATCGCAAAAATGGGACAGCTGCGTCAGCCACGGGCTGGAGATGGCTGAAATCATCCCAGAAAACCGGGTTTCAGCCACGAATACGCGCGCCTCTCTTCACAAAGTCGGTTTAAAAAAACACAGAACAGATTCAGAAAAAGCAGAAATCAGAGATCCCCCAGATGTAACGCACTCCGCTTTCTGTTCAAAATGTCTGCGCTGGGTTGTTCCTCGAAGCTGCATCCACCGATCTGGCGTCCAAAAGAAGTCAAAATAAGTCCAGGAACTGCTGCAGCTCCTCCCGGCTGCGCGCAGCTTTGACTGCGTTTCCTCTGGATCGATTTGCGCCCTGAGCCGCCTCTGCTGTGCGCCACTGCTGTGCGTTGCGCGCAGGCACAGCCTCCTTTCTTATCTGACGCAGAGGGCCTCCCCTTTGCGATAAAAACCGGTTCTTATTTCTATTTAGATAAGGAACTGCAGGTAGTGCGCCTTTTCCTCGCCTTTGGGACGAGACTGATTGACAGAGAAGTGCGTTCCTTTTTTTTAAATGGGCTTTCCGGCACCCATTTAACTTTTTGGATAAGGCAGGGTCTCACCCCCACCCCCCTCCTTCCGTCAGCCCCCCGCTCACAAACACTAGAGGATTTGCCCTGCAGAGTGGAGGAGTGTTAACGCTTTACAAGGTAAACACGCGCGGATTTGCATGAACAAACAAACAAACAACAGGTGACAGTTGCTGTCTATGACCAAATCCAAGCGCGGGATGGACATGCAGCCCCCTCCAGTGTGATTATTATGGTCTGTTTTGACCATTACGCACGGGGTGCCCATGTGAACCCCTCATTTTTTTGGCTCCTTATAGAATGAAAGTTTTAAGACTCTGGAATTATTGGACACCCCCTTTTGAAAGACTTTGGTGATCGCATTCTTCACAACACAAACTCTCCAAATCCTCGGCACCACCAAAACATGCCCAGGAACGGATGCGCACGACTGATGGGGGGGTTTGTATCATCACAAAAGCCACATTTACCTTCCATTTCCCTGGTGACAGTGCTGTAGTGCATTTTAAAGGAACTGTGCTTGTGCAGGTCTGGCTTGTCCAGGCCGGTGCTGTGTTTGTCAGGCGCTGCGTTTCCTGCTCGCTCTGCAGCCGAAATCAGAGAGGCAATACTGAAAGCATTTGCCTTTGGAGAAAGGGGACCGCCGTCGTCCATAGGCAAGAAATCAGGTCGTTAAAAGCCGTCCCTCCTCCTCCTTCTCCTCCCCTCCTCTTCCTCCCCCTCCTCTGCCTTCCAACCGCACAGAAAGCAGGAGAAGGCTGCACACGACGAAATGGATCGTGCGCCAAAAAAAAGAGAAAAAAATGCGCTTTTTTCGCTCCAACTACATTCCACCAGTGGCGCTCCGTGGCTCATGCGCTTTGCTTTTTTTTCCCCGCAGAGGATTCCCGCAGCTACTGTGAACACGCAAACAACTCCCTCAAAAGTTCCGATCTACTTCGCGGAACCCCGCAAGACGCGCTCCGGTGTCAAAATAAAGACGCACGAGGGAGGGAGGGAGGGAAGAAAGAACGAGCTTCCGTTTGGTTCTCCTCCGATCATCGCTGGCGGGGTGGTGGTGTCATCTGAGTCGTGCCTCGAGGAGAATCTACCACGGCCACGAGAATGTCAAAAGTGAGGGAGATCCACGCCTCCCCTGCTTTGCAAAAAAAGTGTCCGCGCGCGGAGCTGACTGAATGTTTTATTTCAATAAGACCTTGTCAGTCAGTCAGTGAAGTTCAACGTCACTGCTGCAGTGTCCGGCTCCAGGGCGCGCTTCGTTTCCAGTAAATGATGGCACTACATGGCTGCGCCTCCTCGCGCGTCCACATGGACTCCTTTTGTTTTTTGCGTGCTGAACAAAAAAAACTACAACTTGTGCGCAAAAATCAGCTCCAGAAATGAACATTTCCAAGTCAAAAAGTAATCAAACTTTTAAAGTATTTGGGGCGGGTTTTTTTTACCCCCAAAGGGACAAAAAAATCAGAGCCAGCAGCTCCATGACCCAAATGTTTAGACAAACGCGCAAAAAGTGGAGAAAAAATAACTAGAAAGAAAGACACAGATGACGCTGTCTCACTTGGACTTGACCTCTCTGTCTGCCACTCTTTGGCTCCCCAGCTTATCGAGGTTTAGCTTTAATGTGCAGCAAGTGGACGTGCGCTTTGTGGAAGCTGCTGCGGTACCGTTCAATTGGCACCGAATTAGGTGTGAACGCAGCAGGAGATTAAACCGGTTTGCTCTGGGGGATTCTCAACGGGACGGATAGATAGATAGATAGATAGATAGATAGATAGATAGATAGATAGATAGATAGATAGATAGATAGATAGATAGATAGATAGATAGATAGATAGTTTTCTATAAACTCATCCTCTAGTGCATCCTCCTTCTGTTCTGCGCGTAACGGCGTGTTTGATCAGATGTGATGCCATCGATTCCAGCTCACTTCATCACTGCCAAGTCGGAAGCCTCCTTTGTAAATACTCAGGTGTTAACAGACACAACCCAGTCAGGAGCGCACCAAGCCGGGAGGAGGCCACCGTGTTGGAATTCTCAGGCCACATTGCAGATTTCCACAAACACTCCATTAAGAGGAAAATACGTTTTTTTTTTTACTTTAGTAGGATTTTAATATGGCGAGAAATTAATCATCAGCAGATAAAAGACGCATTTGTGCTGGGAGAAGACTCAAAAGTGAAGAGTGCGCGCTGCCTTTAGGTATCTGGGAGGAAAACGACTCCACGAGTGTTAAAAGAAAATCTCTTGAAAAAAGATTAGTTTAATTCAAACATGCGGATTTTGTTTGATTGAGCAATTTGGCCAAAGTTTGAACGTTTTTATTTTTCTTGCTCTGGAGATTACGCAGAAGAGTCTCAGCGCACAAGCACCCATCTGACGACAACCCAACAAAGTGACCCGCTCTCACTAATCAGAGGAAACAGGCCCGAGCGCCGAGAGTGAGCGTCTCTGCTCCTTTTACGCGACGACTGAGGGATCCTTGTTTTACGCGGAAGAGATATTACTGTGTTATTACATCTGTGCAATTTTGAATTCGTATTTTTTTTGTTTTCCATTGAAAAAATATTTGTTTGGAAAAGTTAAAAAGGGCGAATTTATTTTTCTTTCTTCCCTCTCTTCTTTTAATTGGCCACTTGTATTTTAGAATTATTTTTATATTGTTGTGCTGTGGGAATTGCTCTAATTTGTATTGCTAACACAGTTGTACCACACATTTACTCATTAAGGCCTTTAAAAACAAAAAGTTGCTTAATCCCCTTTCAACCATTTTTCTTAGAGCCGGGCTGCTTTTGGCATGCGCAATTACGCACAAGAATGATCGGTTTTGATCTAATTCCAACAACAACGCTCTTTTTTTAGTTGATGTTTTGGAGACTTTGCCTCGAAAATAAATATCATATAGGCATTTATTCAGATTTAAAGAAATGTAGTCAGATTTGGGGCTGCGGGAGGGGTTGTCTTTTGCAATTATTGCCTTTGAAGTCGCAGAAAAAAAGGCCCGTGCGGTCCATGTCCGGCTGTGGTAACGTGACAGATTATCTATAGGAAAAAAAAAAACGAAAACTGCCTTATTAAATAACCAGCGTCAAGGCCCAGCGGAGCATTATTTGTGTTATGATAAATAAACCGAACTGGGTCATAAAACGTGTTAGGAGGGGCCCGCTCTCTTCTGCCTTTTCGATCTTTATTCATTATAGTTATCATTTTTGGCTCAGAATAAACCAACTTTTTTTTTGAAGAGTTTAATAAGTTGATTACAGTTCCACCAAAGGCATAAAAACAGTGAAACGGCTTTATAAAGTAACCCCCAAAACAGCAACAAAATTAGACTTTTAATTTGAAAAAACCTGCAAGTTTTTTCACTTTCATTATTTTGACACAAATATTAAAAATCTAAAAAGTATTGTGGATCCTGAATGCTCCTCTCAGACGTGTTATCATTATGGATTTTTTGTTAAAAAACAGTTTGGAATGTAGTTTTGGGGAAGGTGGGGGTGATCGGGGATCTCTTTTCAGAATCTTCTTCTCTTTCTCTCCTGCCTTTGTTTTAGCTTTTGAAAAGTGTCCTCTTCCTATCTGCTGCACGCCGGCCCCAGTCGTCATCACCTACCCCCCCTCCTCCGCCTCCACCCCAGCCCTATTGGAGCTCTGCTAAATAGCTGGCATTCCTGCCGCAAAGACCTGATGATGTGGACTGCTAGTCTCCCAAATTAATTAATTTTTTTTTATCTCTTTGGCTTTGGTCTTGTAAGCTTCAGCACTATTAAGCTAAAATGGACACTCTACTGTAGGTCTGCCCACGCTGCCTGATCCTAAGAAGGGCTTCAGTGTAGCAGAGTTCTCTCGGCCTCCCCCCTTATCTGCTGCCTCTCCCTGCTCCCCACTGGTTTGGTATTTATTTGAATATGAGAAGGCCTGCTTGTTGTTTCTGGCAGAGGGGTCTTGAGGGCTGTGACCCCCCTCCTCACCGCAGCCACCACCTCATGCCCATCATTCCCCAAGCATCTTCCATTCCCTGGTCTTCATCTGTTCAGCCAGCGTGATTTTTTTCGTGGCCTCTCTGCCAAACACCGTTTACAGATAGCTCCTCTGTGCCCGAGCACAGGTGCGTGCTTGTTGGAGCGAGTGCGCCATTAGCTGCTCTCCCCGCCGGACTCAGATTAATAACTGTGTTAGCAGAGTTAATTTCAAGGCCGGCGGGGTGGCCAGAGTCTGCTCCTTCTCCTCTGAAATCCCAGCTGAGTGAAGGTTTCCTTTAGATTCTCTCTGGTCTCTGGTCAGTAAATGCATCTATGTTCTTGCTCGTTTCCTCTTAGAGAATTTCTGCTGCATTCCTCTAGGCCACATTAGGAGAGGGCTCCCTTTGTGAGTGGGACGTAATGATTTTTTTCCCTGTGCAATTAAAAATGCTCAAAGACTTTAGAAAGAATTGAATGTGACAGATTGTTTAGTGACAGCAGGAGTAGGACCACCACTCATCAGTGACAGGAAGCGCAGAGCGTGTTCAGCAGATAAGCCTAAATGCAAACCAACAAGGAGGGCATGAAGCCTGTGGAGATCTGACCTCATGGAAGACCAGCACTGCTAGGGAAATCATTGACTTTTCTATTGACTGTACATGAGAAATGGATTGAGTGATCCCTCCCTCTTCAGGTTCCCAAACAGGAAGTACCCACAGACTCCAGAAAGCCAAATTCCCATAGACTTCTATTGAGAAATAACTATTATCA
Source organism: Oryzias melastigma (assembly GCF_002922805.2). Classification (NCBI taxonomy): domain Eukaryota; kingdom Metazoa; phylum Chordata; class Actinopteri; order Beloniformes; family Adrianichthyidae; genus Oryzias; species Oryzias melastigma. Next base: position 28,763,007 of record NC_050520.1, read on the forward strand.
TATTAATACATATAATAATAATAATCATTCTTGCTTTGATACAGTATTTTTGGCACTGTACGGCGTACTGGATCATAGGGCACACCGCCAACAAATGGTCAATTTTTGAAATTATTTTGCACCACACTAAAAGGCACAATAAATGAGACAAAAGAGTCAAAGATAAGTCCACCAGTCAAACTTTATTTACTGCATTCACAGTAATTCTAGAACTTGATTGAAACAAGCAAAACGTTAAGAGTTAGCCACATTAGCATATTCACTATACCGCTAACTCTCAACCTGTTTGCAATATGAAAATATAAAAACTGAATGATGCCACTAAATTAAGTGTGACTACGCTAACTCCCAAGCTTGTTAGCAACACAGTCCAGTACTGCTACACATTAGCCGCGTTAGCATATGTACAACAACATCAAACCTTGTTTACAACAAGAAAAATGCGACTGAAATCGCTGAAACAAACATATCTGTGATGACGCTAACTTCCAACCTTGTTAGTAAGCTATCAAAAAAAAAAAAAAAAATAGTTCGATACAGCTGCATGTTAGCTGTGTTAACATATTCACAGCAACACACAATCTTGCTAGCATGTTAATGTGGCTAAATCATAATTTTTCTGCTAGCTGTACGGCTACATTCTACCCCTCCATGGGTAGGGGCATCTGTAGCAGTAGTGATGTCCCAAATTGTTTTGTCTTTGTAACATGTACTGACTGTGTTTCCCTCCGTCACGAGGGGGTTCTCCATTGTGCTTTGCTATGGAGGAGGAACTCATTTCTTCACCTGAGTGTTCTCTGAAGAATCACGGAAGTTAGAAACAAAAGTCATTATTTATCTTTACATGTTAAAGGTAAATAATGACTTTTTGTTTCTACATTACTTTTTAAAGTCATAAAACCAATGTTGTGTATTTTTTCGAGTGCTAGCAGCTCCACGCTAACGTAGCTGACCGCCGAACAAAGCTGAGGGGTAGTGGCATTTGAATTTGAAGACACTATTTTTTTCATAACTCTCCATTTGGAGGGCTAAATGTAGTGGGGAGTGAGAAGTTAGAAGAGTAGGGGAAGAATTCTGATTTAGTGTGTCTTAAAGTACAAAAAATATTCTACATTTTTAACATGTTATTGCTAATCCTATTTTTTTTATTGTACTTTTTTTGCAGTGCAAGTTATTCAAGTTATAAACCAATCAGATGCTTCAAAAGTCAAACATTCGAAACGAGTGGTTGACAGATTCTCCTGAATCCATTTTCAAGTGTTAGGGGTGTGAACTTCCAACAAGCTCACTCCTGATTGGTGAGAGTGGTTGTCATGGAAACAAAGACTCAAACCGACCCGGACAAGTCACTGCCTACTGATGTTGTTTGGCTCCCACATATCCAAATCGCAAAAAAAAAAAAAAAAAAAAAAAATGGCGTCAGAATTGGCTTCATTTTGTTGGAGCCAGAAATTAAATAAGTGAATAATTTCCTGTGTGACATCACACTCTCTTGGTCCGGTTCTCCTAGGGTAAAACGTGCAGACTTCCTGTCGGTCAGCAAAAGGGGACCTGCTGAACGTGCTCAGCTGTGGTTCTGCTCGGATCAGCCGGGTTTTCGTTTTTAGGTCACAGACGGGACCTGGTGCATCACACAGATCGGCCATAACAGCCTCCACCTATCACAGCAAATGCTCGGCAGTTGGATGCTAATTACCGCGATTCATCATGTCAGGCACTCCCTGCCACCACATGTTTGTTTTGATCTCTTCCTCTCCAGCGCGGTGACAGTGAAAGATGAGGGCCCATGTGGCCGGGCTGACACTTCGCCATGAAAACCAGGAGCAAACACGGATGCTCCGGATCCCAGCTCGGCCCTCTGAGTGCCGGCCGCAGCCCCGCCGTGGTGGAACTCCATATTAGTACTGGGAAAAAGCGAGCTCAGAAGGGTGTGGGGCGGATTTGGCTGGTTTGCTAATTGCAGACCCGAAAGTGTAACTTTAGGTGATGGGGGGATTAAGGCATGTTGACTTGTGTTCACCGGGGGGCTAAACTGACACTCAGTTTCCCCTGAGCGGACAGTTCCTGGAGCCCCTCCGAGTTGGCTGGGGGGTCTGGGTCACATTAAGGGGTACTGTGTGGCCTGTTACGGCGGACCACATGACCAGCTCCTCTAAAACAAGCACTGCTGTGTCCGTAATGTCAAACACTTCCTCCATCTGCATCCATTAGGCAGCTCCGGTGGTGGCGAGGAACATTTGAGAGCCGAAAGAAAACAAAAGGCCCAGCGATTAGACGGCTCTCGTTTAATAAAAACTGTCCTTTTATCTGTTGTGTTTTAGAAAAATCCACTTCATTCCGTTGAAATAGACCAACTTTCATTTTTTATGTTAGTGTGAAATTTAAAAATGAACCAGTACGTAATTGTTTTTGTAATTTCCAAACACCCTTCAGTGTTTATGTTAGTCTGTGAGAAGGTGTTTCTATCATTTCAAACTAGGTTTATAATTTACATTTCAAAATCATTTTTTAAACTGATCATATAAAAATATTTGAAATGACAACTATTTATTAAACTGTCTATTTTTTCTTTTGTTCATTTGAAAAAATACTTTATTCTACATTTAATGTAAGTTTCATTGTTGTCACACTTTTTTTTTGTAAAATAAATACTTTGATTACAGAAACAAATTTAAAATATAAGCAAAATCATATCAAAATTATAAAATTATAAAAAAAACATTTATAAATAAACCAAAAAGATGTACCACATAGGCAGATTTTCTTCGAATAAGCAAAAAAAATCGGCCATTAGTTTACCAAGAAATGTCATACCAAGAGTTTCTGTTTAAATAAAAAATGTAGTCACTAAACTAAGATTATTTTTCTTTTGAGAAAATTTCTTGATATTATTCTTGTTTTTGTTGCAAATTTTCTTTAGGCAAGGATCTTTTATTTTCATAAGATTCAGTTTTTGCGGAGTAAAAAAGTCCTTTTGCTCAACAATTATTTTAAATTTATGAATTTAAAAAACATGGAAATTCCTTAAAAAGGCGAACGTTTATGTTTTAAATAAGGTAGCATCTCTGTTTTTGTATAAACTTTAGTCTGATTTGAGTTGAGCATGGCGCGCCAGGCCTCCATTGTCTCGCTCAGTGAAATGTGGGTCAGCTGAACATGGTGGCACTGGGAAGCGGGAATCGCTCTCATCATACGTGTTGAAGCAGCCTCCCATGTGGCTCGTCTGCGCCTCAGCCCTTCAGTCAACCGGCTGACAAAAAAAGACACAAATTAGCTCTTTGTTTGGGTCCCAGGTCTTTGCTCGTTAATCTTGACTGGAGTCCTAGAAAAACGTCAGAACAGGCTGGCATTTCTTCAGCCCGCTTGATTGTAACGATATTTATTTGAACATGTCCTCACTTGCTGGATTTCTCTGACTGTATCTGACATCATGGTCCTCCATGCTGAGGGCTGTCTGCATGTGACAAAGGGTAAGGCAAGCCTTTCAATGCTTTGAAATAACCTCTAAAATCGGAAGATTTTTCAAAATAAAACCAGTTGTACCAGCAACTTCCCTTCTGATTGAGTATTAATTTACAGAAGTACAATGCACTTCTTTTTTGTAAAGGAAATAAAGCATTACACTTAAATGAGGAATTTAAATACATTTAAATGATCTAAAAATATATGAGATAATGTAATGTGATAGGAAAAAAATACAATATAAAATATAACATAACACACTGTAACGTAACACAACAATAATAATATAACATAATATAATGTAACACAACACATATGCAATCTAAGAACGTAACATAACACAATAAAAATAAAATTTAACATAACATAAAATAATATATTGTAACACAACAAGACAATTAAATAATTTAATATAATGTAATGTAATGTCACATAACCCAATATAAATGTAAAATAAATATAACGTAATTAAAAGTAATGTAACACAACACAACAATGATATAGCATAACATAATATAATGTGATGTAATGTAAAAAAAAACAAAATATAAATATATTGTAATGTAACACAATAACACAACACAATATAGTGTAAAGTAACAAAACACAACACAATATAAACATAATATAATAGAACAGAATGTAACATTCTAATTAAATTATATAAATATAATTTAATTTAAGGTAATGTAAGACACAAAGCAATAATATGACATAATTTAATGTGACACAAAACAATAAATATGTAATGTAACAAAACACAATATAAATATAATGGAATGTAATTTAACATAACATAACATAACATAACATAACATAACATAACATAACATAACATAACATAACATAACATAACATAACATAACATAACATAATATAATATAATGATTGGCAACAAGAAAAACTTTTTTTCGGTTGAGTTTAAGATATTTATTTTTATTTATTTATTCATTTATTTGACAGGGACATTGCACATTAAAAAGCATTCCTGCCAATGCGCCAGAGTTAGCTTAGAAGCTTTAATAAATTTTGAGTCATAGCATGCTTACTTTAATATATTGGGCTGTTTTTGCTTAAAAGTTAAGGAGCTTCAGTCTGAAAGTTGTTCATTGCTCAACTTCCTCACTTCAAATAAATCCCCTGAACCTTCTACCTCTTCTGTTCAAAACTTATGCTCAGTTGATTTGATATAAATAGATTTTAAAAAAGCATTTTAGCTATTACTAAGATTCATAAATTGTTTTGTCTCATGTTAGCTCCTCAGAAGTGAGTCAATCGAAGCTTCACTGCAATTTTTTCTTCTTCTGTTTACGATCGGAGTGAAATTCAAAATGACTGCCCCTCTCCAGCTCAGCTGCTGATCTGTTGCGTCGGATCCAAACTGCAGATTGACAGGAATCTGATGAGGCCATGAATGTGTGTGTGTGAGCGAGATTTTGTGTGTGTGTTACACAAAAGCAGTAGCTCCCCTGTGTGGTTTGCAGCTGAAAGAGCACCTCAGAATGTGCAAAGGTGGGCACAGAGGGAACGAGCGTGCTCCTGCAGTGCCAACAAAAAGGTTTTCTGGTGGAATAAAAGTTGTGAAAATTAAGATTTTTGCCTAAAATGAGGCGAGCCGAGGAGGCCTCAGAGTCTGCTTCAGTGCTGCCGCGATGAGTTGGGGTTCTGGTATTGCAGGAAGTTGGTTGTGTTGAAGCCCCACCCAAAAAAAAGGGAAGTCGTCACGTTTTCCCTCCATGTGACCACGTTAAGACAGAAAACCCCCAATATGCCGCCATGTTGATGCTACCTGAGCGGTTAACGTTTGCCAAATTTGATGCTGGTCCACACATCCTCATGTCGACCGTCTGCTAGGATTCTTTGCAGTTTTATGGCCTGAAGCGCCGTAGTTCAGATTGATGTTTGGGGGAGAAGCTGGACGCCTCTCAGCGTCAGGGACGGGCCGAAGCGGGATCAGGTGTCCCCATCGGGGCCGAATATTTCCACGTGGCATGTGCCCCTCACTGGACACTGCCCCCCTCCCTCCAAATATTTACCTGACACGTCTCTGTGGGTGGTGGCCCATCTAAAGAGACGTGTATACACACGTTCACGGTGATGGATTTGATTTTTTAGCATACAAATAAACACAAATGGGTTTTACTGATTTGTGTTTTGAAACTCGATACAAATATTCCAAAAAATACTAAATCATTTGCATCAATCTGAAATTAATTACCAAGTCCAACGGACTAACACGGATTATAAATACGATTCCTGAGGTGTTCCTGAGGAACAAAACCCAACACATCAGCACACTTCTGCACATGCGAGTGCATTCCTGCGCCGGGCCTCATTGGTGTTGACACTTTGAAGTTGTCGGCTGCTTGTTTACTGATACAAATTAGCAGGTCGACGGCTTTCAGGGGAGCAGAGAGCGTAGCAGGCTTTGTGGGTGGTGCGCCCCGCTTCCAACTTCAAACTCATCTTCCATCCATTTGGCTCTCCCCTCCTCACAGTGGAGGAATGCTTTCAGGTAGACTCACCTGGCGGAGGGCCTTGTGTCAGACCTGGAGCTGAGGGGTGTCCAAAGGCTTGTTATGGTTCATTTATTCATTTTTATCTTTTGCAAAAGCTCAAAATGTTCTATCAAATAAGGTCCTGAAACACATATAATGTGTATATTTCATATTGTACATGTAGCTACACAAAAAAAATCAGAAAATGTGTTATTTGAAAACAAAAATGTTTTCACAGATGCATTTGAATTAAACATAGATCAAGACTACTATTGTAGCTCCACATGTAGAAAAGTTTTTTTTCCTTCTAATTTGTGTCAATCAGTTGAATTCTGTTTAGTCCAGAGATCTGGAGCCACATGCAACTCTTCTGTTTCTCTATTGTCGCTCCTTGACTTTAAAAACAAGGATAATTTTTGGAATAAATGATATATTATATACGTTTTGTCAATTATGTTTAGATTTTTAAAGTGATGTGATCTAATATTAGTTAAACTAATTGATTTTTTTGTACCACTGTTGACATTACACTATAATAAAGAGGTCTTTTTTCGCTCCTCATTAATTCAAATATGTCCCATTATTGACTAAAATAATAGCAAATGATTGACATGTTTTTTTAAATTTAAAAATTCTATTTAAGGTAAAATACAATTATTGTCAGAGATAAAAAAATGAAGCTAATCTTCTTCTGTTGCACAATATTTATTGCTCAAAGGTCTTCAAGTGTAAAAATGTTTTCAATTGTAAAGTTTTAATAATTTTTTAACCAATGTTATCATGTTTATATTCAATAGGAGAATAAGGATGAAGGTGCACCAAAGTCATATTGATAGAAAATGTCATCTTTAATTTGTCTTTTCGGTAACACTTTAACTTTCTTTGTCAACATGTCATTGAGTGTTTTGCAGCACCTCGTCTAAAGTGTTACCGGCTTTTCTTGCATTTTTAGTTCAAGCAAATCTGCTACATCAGGAGGATGTTATTGTAGACGGGGCGTATTTTATTTTGAAAAGAACACATATGTACTGTCATATATGAAGTAAAATAAATTACATATTTAAACAAATGTGATCATTCAATTGTTGTAAATTATATTTAAAAGCTACATTTTTTATAAATGAAGGGGACAAAAACTAAAATAAAGTGTATTTTTTTTTTACTCTTTTGCATAAGTGCAAATGATTGTTTTTGCATCAAAGGTTGCAGATCCCTGATTTAGGTCTCTAAATAAAAAAAGATATTTTAGCACCACCTATAGGCCAGATTGAAAAGTACTTCTGTCAAGCAGACTGAACAAGATAATTTATGTTTCACACTTAAATGTCTACAGACACAAATAGAGTTAAAGAAGAGTGACTGTTGGCCATTATCTGCCCCCTCACCCAGCTCACCCACCTCCTATAAGCCACTCCCCCAGACGTTTGTGACAGCCGTCAGTGTCATTCACACACAAGTGTGCGTGTGTGTGTGATGGCGTGGGCTCGTGTGTGCATTAGGCTCGACTGAGTAAACAGAATTCATTCCAGTTCAAATGGGGAAAAAAAATATCACATGTATCTCTGGATCAAGTTGGTTTTCAGTTGCAAGTGAGAGTCGGATCAAGTGTTGAAACGCGATCAAACTTTTCCTATGAATCTCAGCGTGTTGGCTGAGCTCCCATCCTCACTTTAATCTCACTTCACATTTAGAAATACGAGATGAGATGTCATCTCGCACACAAATCAAAGGTTTGCCGACTGTGCGTTCTCATTTTTGGCTTTTTTCTTTGTCTTTTTCATTAGAATTTACTCACAATGAGTAAAAATAGAAGCTTTATTTATATTTACTTTTATAATCATTCGCATGAGTCAGACTTTTAAAGACACACTCCATAAAAATGGTGTTTTCTGTGTTTTTAACCCTTTAACACCCGATGACTCTTAAAAACAAAATTTTTCCATAATATAACTTTTCAACCTTTTCAACCTGCTTTTCATTCCAGCAGATTTTGAAGGAGAGAAGCGGCTTTTCTCCTTCAAAATCTGCTGGAATTACGTTGATCGTGTTAACGGTTGAAAAGTTACAGTATATCAAAGAACATAAACACTGGAGCTCCGGTGTTAAAGGGTTAACACGCTCTTGTGGCATTTTTCTTATGATGGAGGATGTAAACAAAGAAAACTTAGCTTAAAATGACATGTTTTAAGTACCTAATGAATAAATGAATGAATGACATGGCTTGTTTCAAGCAATCAGGTAATAATACATTAAATAACATATCACATAATAAATCACAATTTATTAATATTTATTCAAATTGTTGTGAATCAGGAGCAGAAGAAAAAAAAAGTTTTAGGTGATGTAGAAGCTACTACGGCAAGCCACAAGCTCCAAATAAGATGGCACTTTGAACAGCATTTTGGACGCACGGTTTGTGCGCGAGAATACTTTTTACACCCGTCTTGGGACAACTTCAGACTACACTAGTACACACCGTGCTGTCAAACATGAGTTTCAACACCAGAGTTGATGGGTAGAGCACTGTTTTGATTGATTGAAGACCTTCACCAAGCTGTTTGTTGTGAGGAACCAACATGCAGAGGCCTGTATGTGCTGGTGGGACAAATAAAGGTGACGCACATCCTCATGGAAGAGCAGCTGGTGTTCACTGGACTTTGCAGCAGACGTAGAAAAGAAAAAAAAGATATCTACAAACACTAAAGAGGCAGCCGGTAAGGACTGGAACTCTAAAATAATATCAACTTCTGGAAATGGACTGCTTACTTGATTCCTGTGGATACTGTTGAAATTAAGAGACTATTTGATTTGTGTTTTCTGATTTTTCAGCTACTGTTAAAGGCTCAGAAATTTCCAACTCAAACAGTGAAATAAAATGTCACACTGGTTGACCATTTGCCCAACGGAAAAAATATGTGGGCAATACAGTAGAAACGGGACTGGTACTTTATGAGTGAAATCACGCTACACTTTGAGTACATGTCTCTCTCATCTCTTTTAAGTGGGGAAATTGTAAAAAAGAAAATAACTTGACAGACTAAACAGCCATTTTTAAGCATAATTATCACAGTTCTAGGAGTCAGTGAATGCACTGGGACTGAAGTTACAACACTTATCAACTTTGATTGGTTGGTTGTTTGTATTAGCCCCGCCCCAATGGGCCACAAGTTTTGAAAGTTTGGAAACTTAAATTTTCAGATTTAAAAATGGGGAAAAAAAAGATTTGAAACTGAAAAAAAAGTTTTAAAATCTAAAAAAAAAACAGAACAATTGAAGCTGAAAATAATTAAGTTTATTTTAGAATTGCAAAAAGTTAGCAAAATTTTAATTGATTAATTTATTTTTTTGACAAACAACAATATTTCTTTGAAAATGTTTTATTTGGGTTTCATATACTTAGTGCTCCAAAGACGACTGTATGCCTTTGTTTCCGTCGTCTGATCTGGTAGCTCCGATATTCCTCGCAATTTTTGTTGCACCGCTTATGTTGGTTTGAGTGTGAGAGGGGCTGTAAGCTAGAGTGTAAACAGATGAATGATGGAAAGGTGGAGGGGGGGAGGATTACTCCATGCCAACAGTCCCCTGCACAACTCAGAGACAAACTTCTAAGTTACTCCTGCCGCTCTGCAGAAACTATGTCCTGGGAAACAACACAGTTTTTATGATTTTTGCCTAAAAACTGCAAAATCATGCAATAAATGAAAAGACGATCAGACTTCCGACCTTTTTTTTTCTTAAATTGTTTCAGTGATTGTGTTTTTCGCTCATAAGAGCAACCTTCCTGCTTCTCCTTGTCTCTGGCTTCCCTTTCTATTTCTACGCGATTTCTCCATCTCTCCGCTTCCCACCTTCCTGCCCACCACCGCGCTCTCCCTGGAGCCTGTTGATTTATCCCCCGCTCTGTTTTCCCTGGACCACATGGGCCGGCAGTTTGCCCTGGCTTCACTCATCCAGAACCGATGCCATTCAGATCCAGTTAAATAAATGGGCCTATAAATTTCCACCAATAATAAGTCCGGTTGCTGCTGGAATGTGTGGCGGCTCGTTTAGGATGGGACGCAAGGGCGGGAGCCAAATCCGTGCGGCAGAGAGACCCAGCCATTGTGGGACAGTGTGAGAAAGCAGGGATGGCTGGTGGAAAGGGAAATATTTTGTGTACGTCTGTGTGTGCTTGCACTCTGGGAATCACAGTAAGAACGGGAGAGAGGAAAAGACTGCAAAAGTTTGGGAATTCTGGGCCCCTGTCTGTCTCTCTACCTGTAACGAGACCACTGGGACACTTTAAATCAGCCCACCCAGAGCGACAGACACCGCTCGGGCATCTGTCCGACCCGGCTAAATCAAGTTATGTCAACTGTGTATGTGTGTGAAAGTGTGTGTTACTTGTGCACAGAACTGTGTGTGTGTCCATATTGTCAGTCACAGCCCATTTGTCTGCATTTATAATAGAATTATTTGAAGCATTGTCCTACAAAATATAAGCAACAAAGCAAAGTTTAAGGCGTATCCCAGAAAAGACTGTCAAAACAAAATAATAATAATAAATAAATAAATAGATGTAATTCAAGTAAAAAAACAAAATAAGCTCAGTCACTGCAAAACCACGGATGTTGCTACTCTAGAATAGTCCCACATTACCGTCACTAATGTCTGGGGTCAATGACGACGTCTTCTTTAGAAATACGAACAAAAATGATCATCCAAAAATTCAAAGGAACTATTTCCTTAAAGAATGGAACCCTTAAGTAATGACTTCAAAACTCTGCCAGCAGATATTGAGATCGTCAAATTAAGGAGGGGAAGAAATGCAACATCTATTCCTTTCTTTAAAATCTATGTATTTATTTATTGTTTTTATTTATTTTGTATTTACATATTTATTTATATTTCTTTACTATTTTTATTATTTTTATTTTGTTATTTGTATTTAATATTTGAATTAATTTTATTTATTTATCTATTGGTAGTTTTTATTCATAATTTGTATTTATTATTAGTATATAGTTAACATTTATTTATTATTCATATTGATTTATTATTTGTATATACATATTTATTTTTAATTATTTCTAAATTGTATTTCTAATTCGTATTTATTCATTTGTTATTTTTATTTAATGTTTGAATTAATTGTATTTATTCATATATCAGTTTAATTTATAATTTGTTTATTTATTTGCATTTATTACACTTTTTTCATGTATCATTTATATTTACATATTTATATTTATTTCTTAAGTGTATGTATTTTGTTTTCATTTTTTTTTACTTGTGTTATTTGTATTTGCTTGTTATTTTTATTTGACATTTAAACTAATTGTATTTATTTATATATTAGTTTTTATTCATTATTTATATTTCTTTAATTATTTTTGTATTTATTTAACTGTTATTTATTTATCATTTTTATTTACTTATTTATTACTCATATTTATGTATGTATTACATGTGGCTATGAGATCTGTTAGCACTATAAGTATAACCTTGGCTGTGGGACAGAACAAGAAAAATAAGGTACATTTCCGATTTCAAAAGTAAAAAATTAATATTTTTTTGCTTCTAACATTTTTAAAAAAATTCATATATAAAAAGAGTGAAAAAAAAAAGATAAAATATTTTCTTTGCCAGTGTAAGACATTGTTTTGCCTTTTAAAAAACCTTATAGGAAATAGAAACAAATGATTTAAGTCAGAAATAAACACTTAAATTGTTCTTGTGCGTGTTTTTTTTTTTTTTGGGTCACATATGTAAAAGGTTGAAACAGAAACACTTTGCCTTTGTGTTCCGTGAATAAAATAAAACAAGTAGCAAATTGTAGACATTTTGTCCATTAAAAATATCTTATCAATAGTAAATATTTATATGAATAAATATTTAACTGCGTCATAACTTGAAAAATCTAAACTAAATTATTATTTTTGCATATAACCAATAATCTTTCAAAATAAAAGCAAATGATGGTGATGATCCCTCATGAGGCTCAACTGTCTGTTAGTTTGGTTACATAATAATATTACTTCTGCTCTGCTGTAAATACTATTGAGAGTGACTGTTAGGAAAGAGCAGTTCAAGGCTCTGTGTGAATATCGTTGTGAAACTGCAGGATGGCTCATAGTAACACATGTGGATGACTCAAGACAGTCGCTTTCAAATCCACCCAGAATAATTAGCTTGTTTTTGTTCTAAGATCCTAATCTGTCCTTTTAAGATTCATGAACTGTCTACACTAGATCAGAATCCAGATCGGTTCTTTCAGGGAAGTGATAATTGGTAAAAGGCTGAGCTGTGAGCTTACCTACACAGTCAATAACGCCTGATATGAGCTTTACGAGATACTGGTGCCAAGCTGTCTCTATCTAGTCTGGATCTCGTGATGACAAGTGTGAGAACGAAGGACGGACAAACTTGTTTTTCTTTTGTGATCTTTCCCTTCATAACAAGAAGCTTCACCTTGAGGTTTTTGCTGGATTACGACCTGTATCATATGATTGTGCCTTTTCTTTTCTATGAATGGCGTTTTAAGGAGGACCCACATTGAGATGAATGCAAAAAAAATATTTAAAAAATATGGATTTACTGTTACCTCATCAGGTTTTTATCACGTTTAAGTTTAAAATCCAGTTATGGGTCAACAAATAAGCAAACCGCTGAAGAACCTCTTCTTTTTTCCCTTAAAAAAATAAGAAAAAATGACAATAAAAATATAAAAACAGATGGGATTGTCATAAAATTGTTCCAAATTGATTTTAAGGTAAGGCCTCATCCACTGTCTGAGCTAACTGGGACTATAAAACACTGTAAATGATGCTAATCTGAGGATTAGAGAGTATAAAGGGGCCTCGGTGTCTTTATCAACCCTGTTGACAAGTAGGAGGTTGAACTCGTTCTTCTTTTGTGATTGGTGTCTTTATAAAAGTTAATTCTTTGTTACATAATGACACGTATCATATATGATTGTGTTTTTATTTTTATTGAATGGTGAAGTAAAAAAAAATGTTTTAATGATTAAACAAGAACTAACTGCTGGCTCTTCAGGTTTAAAGTTACACTATAACTTTGACAGTGTTTGCAAAAACATATTTCGGATGATGTCATTTTTTTATTTGAGTCTTTCTGAAATAGAAAATTTAGCATGCAAAAAAGAACATATATGAAAGAGGAATGGAAACATTCGTCATGTTGTCATTCCAACCAGCTGAAAGTTTTTTCAAAATGAAATACTTGGTGGAATGTCACAGATAATTGGCAGTGGTAGTAGTTGTTCTGATCAGAATAAAGTTGTTCACAGGAATGAACACGATTACATCATGACGGTGTACTTTTCACAATTCACATAAGTAGAAGTTGCTTCAACACACGCAAACAAGTTTTATGGTTGGGATCTTATCCAAAATTAGAGCTTTATTTAGCAAAACTGTGTGATTACAGTCAAGAATCTCTGATCAAGGAAAAAAGAGAGATTAAAAATAGTAACCTTTGTGTGATCCTCGTATTCTGTTTGCTCTTGTTGTTTTACAAGTCAAAAATGACCCAACTTACAAAAGCTCCAAAATAAAGCAGCTTGATTGAATTCTAAATCTAAAATCTATTGCGCATCATGAATTTAACTCAATATATTAAATTTTTCTAATCTTTTATTTGGTTGCACAATATGAAGGAGGCGTGAGTATGTAGGTGTGTATAAGTGGTGAATTAAAGACACATATTAAAGCGTTTGAACTATTCCTGGTGTTCAGACGCTTTTAGCCTTCACGGGTCAAAAACGACCCAAAAGAAAATCTGCTCCCCTGTGGTTTATAGCTAAGATATAAAACAAACAAAAACAGACCATAATTTTCTCTAATGCTGGGGGGCTCTTAAAGGAAAGCCATTAAGGTGTTTTTTCTACAACTAAACATGATAATGGGTCACTTTTACCTGCAATACATCAAAAAGGTCAAACCATTTCAATAAGGACTGAGCTGCTGCTCTCAAAGCTAACTGACACTGAGACTGAGCTCAGTGATGCCTAATATGGGGTTTATAAAACGCCAAGGAGACTGAAAAATAGAAGGATAAACTTGTTCTTTCTTTGTGATTTGTTTGTTCATCTTAGTGTGAAATTTGACTTTGGCATTTTGTCTTAATTATAACTTTTATTACGTACATTGTTGTGCAAGTTACTTCCAAGCTGTAACACAGGACTATGTATAAGAGTTATTCCTTCCTTCACTGTCCCATGGTTGTGATGGGTTATAAGACTTTTTTTACACCCGAAGAAATTGAACATAACAATATAAGTGACAAATGCAACACAGAGGATTTTGAATTTAGATGTATGCTTTCACAATCATCACTAGTCAATTTTATTTTCAGTGGAATCATCAGAAATAGGAAGAAAAATCTCAGCTTAAGTCAGTTTAGTTCATTTGTAAAATGAAAATAGAAGATGCTTAACCCTAAATAACTATTATTTTAAAACATGAATTTCTGAGACCCTTATCTCATTACCATGACATGAACTCCCCTTATTACTTGAGCCATGTTTTCTGCCTTGTAGTTCCTCCTCATTCCACTAGGGGCAACAGAGGGGCTTTTTCTGGTCATTTCAAAATGGCTGCCTTCATGAAATCTCAAAAACCCTTTTGGTGGGAAAAATTTAGCTAATTTTAAAAGCTTTATAATAAGAATGTCTTGTCTATTTTTAGTATGTTTTTTTAAACTACTTTATTAAAATAATGCACTTTTTAATAATTAATTATTTATAATACAGTGTAATCCTGTAAAAAAAGTGTGCATCACATTTAGTGAATAAATAAGGAGCTTTTTTTTCTTGATCACTCATGAAAATATTTTTACATCTTAGACGGACATTGTTGTAAACAAAACTTACCAATGTCATAACTGATACTAACTTTATCTGATGAAATAATCATATTGCAATATTTTTTGTGAATTCTAGAAAACATCTTAATTCCAAAAAGATACAATTTTCTGTCCGTTCTTTGACATTGTGGGCTTACATGGTCAAAAACCAGACGATTGTCTACATTTTACAATTGATCTTAAGAAGCTGAGGCATATAAACCAAACATTACTGATGACACATAATAAAAGCAGGTAAAAATGATGGCATGTTGCCTAAAACAGCAGCACAGACAGCTATTGGCCCCAGGAAATAAACACAATTGGACTCATTTACTGGGAACACAAAAGAGAAACTAAAACGTTTGTGTCTGTGAAGCCTAACAGGAAATTTGGCTCAATTATTGGAGGTAAAATTAAAGAAAAAAAGCCTCAAAGTTTTAGAGCGGGGGCAGTGACATGCTTTTGTTTGTATTTCATCTGTTAATGCCTCCTGGCAAAAATCTAATTAAACAAATACATTTTCAGTAATTAGTCTGATTAATATTCAAGTTGCTGAACGTAACGAAGTAATGCCTTAAATTATTATGTTACTGTACAAAATTAAATAACTGTAATTTTTTTACTAAACTTTTTTATTTTATTTATTTATTTTTTGTAATATTTTGTTTTACTTTTTTGGCTGCTAATATCTGCTACATTAAATATATAAAGAAATAAAAATAAAATAAAAGTCAAACTAGAGTTACATTTCCAGAAAAAAATCATTCCGCTTCGCCCACCACAGCGGATCTTTCGCTCTGCTCTGCAGCTCATCTTCCACCTCATTTATTAAAATAATTAATTTAATAAAATCAAAATCCCAGAATATAAAAAAAGTTTAGGTTTATTCTAGGCTGACTTTTATTATGCTGATATCACAGCTGCACGTCAGGACGCCTAAGGGCGTTAATAAATATTGATGCGTTAGTTCTGGTTCGATTAATCCTGTATGTTAATGAGTTAACTTTCACAGCCCTATATATATAATCATAATTATATATATATATATATATAAACAATTAAACAAGAAAAACCTCTGCTGAAGTTTTTAAAGACACCTGAAGACCTTTTTATTTCAGATGGACTTTAGCTAAATGTGGGTTTTAGTGTTGGCATGATTTTCAATTCTGCTTTTATTTTAATGTGTTTGTCTTTTCTTCTTGTTCTAAGCACTTTCAATTTGATAAACAAATTACATGTCCTGTAATTGTAAAAAAAAGTAAAATATTTACTAAGTTTTTTTTAAAGAAGGTAGAGTCTTCCATGACAAAGTGAGAATATCTGACAGAAGTGAAAAAACAGTGTATTCAGGACCATGTTTTTGCACTTATTCATAATTATAGCAATAGATTAAGACTTGATTGGCCCTTCCTTTAATCCATAAGCGCTTTGCAGAGGTTGAATTTTACTGCCATGTGTTGTTTTTTCCTTTCTGTCACAGTCCCTGTGTTTACCTTCATCTCATTTATCAGCGCTGGCTGCAGAATTTGCCTGGCAGCACGTGAGAAAAATGTCTGACCCCTGTGTTGTCCCACTGTTACGAGTCTCTGTGGGAAACTGGGAAATTCAATATTATTTCTCCCTCCAACAGAGAGATGTGCCTAGGATGAGGGGGTGGGAGTCCCAGCAGTCAAGCTTACAGGATTATGCTTACGTTCACACCGGCCATGTAACATGGGTTCCTTGAATGTGCTAAACTCAAATTCTTAAAGAATATGGTGTCTACAGTGGACTGTCGTTACCTGATACTCGCTCATGTACCAATAGTTAAAATCCCGCATATCTTGCTCCAGGGTTTTACTTTCACAGTTCCCAAATTCCCTCGCTGTATATTGTGGAGGAGTATTGCCCTGGATTTTAAAAGCAATTCAAACACCATGCTTTCTACTTTTTTTCCTAAAAGTATGGGAGTATGATGTCACAGATTTCAAAAAATCTAATCAATATAAGCATTTTAATACGTCTTTTTTTTAATCCACTTTGTTTTAATGATGAAGAGTTTTTTTTTTGGCCAGAATTGTTCTAACTCAATGCAATGTAGGGATAAGGAGAAGCCGTAGGGGTAGGGTAGGAATTCTCGCTGTCAATCAAACTGTCTTGGACAGACTCTTTTTGAATGAATGATCTTCTTTCCATCAACAGCTCTGCTGCACATGCACTAAACCCTCATCTGTTCCTAGTGTCTAGTTCAGGTTCTGGAGAAGAGAAGATGGTATCTTCACATTGACTGCAGTCAAATGAGCCGCCGTTCACATTTCTGTGGTCAAATCAGCATCACTGGATTTTTGTGTGAGTTTCATCCAATACTTACAGTAGCAGGACTGAGAACGCTGGAAAATCTCCACCAGACTCCACGGAGCTTCTTGATGTGAATCAGGATTTTGGAGGAAGTTCTGTCCATGAAGATCTTCACTTCCTCGTCTGGGCTGACATCCTCATCAAGACATTAGCGATATTGCTTGACTTTTTTATGTAGCTGCGGTGGTTCACGCTAGAAAGACACTGAGCTATCATAATCAGACAGGTGGGCTATCAGGGACGGAGCTACTCAGCTCGACTCCAAAAGCCACGCCCCCTCAGAGGAGATTTTGGAAACAGAGGCTTCAGATCAACATGAAAAATGGCTTTTTAAGACATTTAGGTTGTAGAATTCTGGTTAAAAAAAACTCCAAAATCGTAATTAAAACACTACTGGGGACAT
>NC_050520.1:28780851-28798177 GCF_002922805.2 Oryzias melastigma
GATCTTCACTTCCTCGTCCGAGCTGACATCTGGATCAGAACCATACGGCTGGTCATTACCGATATTGCTTGATATTTTTATGTAGTAGCAGTAAAGATTTAAGGTAGCGAGACACAGAGCTATCATAATCAGACAGGGGGAATCCGGGGCGGGAATGCTCAGCTCAAAATGCCACGCCCCATCAGAGGAGATTTTGGAAACAGAGGCTTCAGAAAAATGCTTTTTAAGATATTTAGGTTGTGGGATTTTGATTAAAAACTTCATAATCATAATTAAAATACTACTGGGAACTTTTTTTTTATTAAAAAATGTAATAGTGGATTTTAATGCCTGACCTGGTTAAACTTTCAACACATTGAACGTGTAAAGCCTGAAAACTGTCTTGAAAACATGGGTAGCTACATGTGAAAACAAGAGTTTTGAACGCGGAAGCCCGAAACTTGCAAAAACTTTTTATTAAAAGTGCTCATTGAAACATGCATTGCTGAAGGGGTTGTGAACGTAGCATTACAGTGAGGAAAAAAAGATGTCTGCACTGTCATCTACACATTGGGGAGGGTTTGATGCCTCCTCTGCCTGCAGTGACCGCCCCAGACGTGGACTGATGCTACTGGTACTAGAGGAACTTAAGAGGGATTGAGTCACCCTGTCCGGTGACCTGGAGGTTCTCAGGAGCTGCTTTGAGTGTCAATCCACCCCAACAGAAAGCTCACTTCTTGAGTCCCTCCACCGCCTTCAGTTATGGAGCTGAGTGACTGGTCCACTGTGTGATGCCAATGACCCAAAACCCATTTTCTGCCTTAAATCGCCACCCCTCTGCTGCACCCCCGGCTTCACCTCCCTCCACAGCTGCACCACTACGCTCCTGCACGTCTCCTTCAACGGATGACAAATCACCTTCAGCTCCTCAAATGGGGCTGGCCCCCATTCCCCTCCCTACGGCCTGCCCTGCCTGCTTAGAGATAAGATTCCTCATAAACCAGGGAAGCCGCGGACCGCCTCCCTCCCCACCCCCAGCTCATATCTATGTTTGAATCAGACTTACAAGAAGCAAATAAACATTGTTTTAGCGTTTTGCTGATAGATTAACTGCAAACGTCAGCCATCATGGAAGGAAGTGAACATTTATCATTTTCAGAGATTGGTAATTTGTTCTTGCGTGAGCCTGAAACAACAACTGTTGCATTTATGCTGCGTGAGATGATCCTCTCTTTGCATGCTGTAGTGCAACGTGCCTGCTGCACAAATCGGTCCCCTCCGCGCTTACGGCGTAAGTGTCTGGCTCCCAGTCGAAAGTAGTAAATCCATCACTCCTGCTGATTTTTCACCCACCACTTCACAGGGCTGCATGCTGCATGTGCAATGTAAACAACGTTTATCAGTGCATGCAAATGAGCCTGCAAGCTACTCTTTCCACAAAGACTCCATTCACTCTCAGCTTTTGCCAGGCCACTGAATCTGATACTACAGATTACAGACACATTATCTGAGTTTGGGTGTATTCAGACTGGAAAAGTCCGATAGTCCGCTTAATTTAGTCCTGATCGAGTCCTGAATCTTGTGTTCCATCTACCAAGCATTTCTGCTCCAAACCAAAGCCTATAAACAAAACTACGTGACTAAAGATCTCTTCAGACATTGGCCAGGAATTATGAGAGAAAGAATAAGGGAAGACCTATAAGTATTGCAATCCTTGTCGGGATAGTTCCCTTATACGAACTTTATATTTTGTTGAACAATTTTGAACGTCTGTTTCAAGATCAGGTACAACACTTTATACTGCTACTTTGGTACGGCAGAGGCATGCTGCATGACAGTTAGTGAGAAAACAGCAGTTAATTCCTGGTTCACACCGGATGTGGAAACGTAAGGGCGGAATGGGAAGCTACTTAGATCCGGCGCCCTTGTTAACTTAGTCCACACCAGACGCGAAGCGCCGTAGAACTTCAAAGCTGGATGCACCGTGCAGTGATCGTTTCAGCGTCTGATCTATTTTTTGTGCAAGCCTTGAGTCATTAAAAAATGAATGACTTGTGTTTAAATGTAAACTCCTGTGCACACCTATGTGGCACAGCGCAACGTGGAATCCCCTCACAAGGGAGAGATCTTATCCCTTAGCTTGGAGGGGTAAATATTAAAAAATATATATTTCGGACACCACTTGCACTTCACAAACCACTTCAAGGGGAGGAGAAGGGAAGAATTCGGATTGGGCCAAAGATTGTTGGGAAAACAGTGTGAGAAGCAATGTGGATCATGTTAAAAGTTGTTTTAATGAGCCTGGATTAATTTGGCCACATCTCAATGAATTTCTAGGTCTCATCGTTGCTCCACATATGGGATGTTTACATCCCATAATGCCCAGCTACGGTAGCCATTTTGGTCCAGTTTTTCCAGAGCCAATTCAGACTGAAGAAAGTCAGAGTGAACCGGAGGCCAGTCCATTAGAAAATGAACCGAGATTACCTCGAAAGATGGGCCAAAGAGTGGTTCCTGGTCCTGGATCAGGGTCCGTTTTGGTGCATTCATTTGGGAGAATCAGGGGAGACAAACTCTGGTTCACGTTAAGGGAACCAAATGTGTCCAGTCTGAATACACCCGTAGTTTCTTGACAAACTTTATGTCGCAATATGTGAATATATGCGTGTGCGTGGGGGTGTACATGAGCTCAGTAGCAATTATTAGGGTTAGGCCCACAGCAGTCCTCATAAATGTCATGTTTCAAACTCAACAGGTTTGCTGTGAGAGCCAGAGACAAGATTTATCTCCTCTTCTCCTCCCTCTCTCTTCTCCTGTTTCCTCTTCTTGACACTCCTCTCCCCCCTTCTGTGTCTTCCTCCACCCACTTAACTCTTTCAGGGAGGACAAGATTTCATGCAAATTAGTTACATAGTTAACCTGCACATGCCACAGTAATTCCACTACACTAACTGGATGTCTTCTGTTTAACTTTAATCCTATTGTGGCTATCAGTAACAGTCACAAAGTCTCTCTAAGGAGGATCTGCAATACGTGTGGCTGTAAATTACAACAGAGAGCCCCACTGGGAGGCAGAACAGATTTATAGGACACTAATAAGCACTATCTGTCCAGAGGATCACCTGTCTGTGCTTGTGTGAGAGAAAAGAGTTGTGCAGTGGAAAAAAACGAAGTTCTTTAGTGAAAACTCACAATGAATGGAAGATTATGTGTTATTATAGGAAATTATCTTGATTTACAAGGGTAAACTTTAATACGAAGCCGTAAAATGGCAGCATAAGTAAAGAAAATTTCAACACAGGCGTCTAATAAGACATAACATGCTGATTGAAAGTATGCTTTATGAGTGACAAGTCAGAGCAGAAGGTTGCATGAGTAATGCTAAAAAAGCAACACAAGAGGAATGCAGAGCATGCAGCAAGGTATGAATTTTAAATTCAGATGTTGGGTAACAAATGTAGACAAACACCTCAGATGCTTTTGGTCTGGGTAGTCTGCAGTGGAGGAAAATAAAGCAGAAGTTCTAAACTTCTGTGGCTAAATGATGATATTGGGGCTCCTTTTCTTAAAGAAAAAAAATGAAATTATTTTACTCATTTAAGTCATATTTGTACTCGGTGGTACAATATGTATATGTAGTGAAATACCAAAACTGGTATCAAAGAAGAAAAATACAGCAGAAATTTACTAACATTATGAAATACAAAGAGAAAATTTTATAAACGCTTTATGTATTTTACTTGTTTCTCATGGTTTGTAGACGGTTTTGCATTCACTTCTTCACTTTTTATTTAATTTGACAAGGTTTTTATTTTCATAAGCTGTTTTCTATTAAATTGAACATTTTTTCCTAATTTTGCTTTTATGTTTATCAAGCAATTAAAAAAAAAGAAACGTACAAAAAGCCTATCACAATTGAGAGATTCATGTCACATCTACCACATTTGCGAAAAATATTGGTATTGGTATTGATATCAGCGATGTTTACCAGTATCGGCAGTATGGCTGACAAAGCTTGAATTTTAAAAGTGTTGATCCAGATACACAGATCAAAGAGTTTCTGAAGTTTTACAAAAACTTTGTATGAAAGAGAAACTTGTCAAAAAAGAAGCAGAACCATCAGAACAGACGGGGGTAAACCCCGATTCTGTCACCTTGTCCCACCAGCAGACCTCCTAGAAAGCTTTCATTGCAGTTTTATTGAGCAGCGTTTGCTCCCAGCGTGTAATCCTGCAGCTGCTTGAGTGTTTCAGCTCAGACACCAAATGACGCTTCATGCATATCAGACTGCCGGCTTTACCAGAACAAAAACGCTGAAAACCAACCGTGCCGTCCGGACTACGTCTTTTATATAAGGGCAGCCCGATAACAAGCTGCAGCTGAACTTCTTTCACATTCAGGCGGGTGTATGTGTGAGGAATGTGTGTTAAGACATGTTTCCTGTCAGCACTGCTGTTGGTTTGGAATCAGTGCCTCCCTCTGAGACTTTGACAGAGCAACAATACCATCAAATCTGTCTGAAGAGACTCGCACACAAAGAGACGGAGGGCTGATGTGCTCGTGTTGTGGTTGTGCGTGCGTTTTGTGTACACCTCTGTTTGTTGTATGTGTGTCGGTCTATCTGCGTGTGTGTGTTCACCTGTGACAGGGGCTATTCATTAGTCAGAAATGAGCTCATGAGGGTGGGACCCGCAGAGGGATTGGTGAGTGGATCTCAAATCCAAGGTTAATCCCGGTCTTTCACTTTGGTGAGTGGAGTTAACAGAGATCTTGGTGGGTGGGGAAGGAACGGAGAAACTGAGAGTAAAGTGCTTTAGGATTTGTAAAAACAGGGAAAGTATGCACAGGGAAAAAACCCTATAAGAGTACTTCAAATGGTAAAAGAAACTGGGTTAAATAAAACAACTTTTGTCAGTTTTATTTAAGCATTTTAACTTCAATTTGATTGACAAATTACTTAGCACATTCACAGGCTATCCTAGTTTTATTTTGGTGGGACGGCGCAAATATGAGCTCATGCTGTTGGGAATCCGAGGATCCGGTTCTCTTTAAGTCATCATATGTTAATTATATGTTTATATTTTGGTGAGTTGTTCAGGTTCTGTCTCTATTGCTCCATTTTTGAGCCCACTTTGGTTTGGTTTAAAGACACATTCATGTTTTGGTGTTTTTATCAAGCTCTTGTGGCATTTTTCTCCTGATGTATGACACATATTGAGGAAATTAACTAAAATGTGCATTTCTGAGTATGTCTTTATTCAAATTATGATAAATCAGTAGCAGATGAAAAAACACAGTTAAAAAAAGATTGTATTTGTTACATTGAAAATACACTGGGCGGCCTCGAGCTCCATTCTGATGCATCCACTTGCAGACATGTACGTCAGGGGTGTCACACTCAATCGCACAAGAGGCCAAAATCCAAAACACACCTTAGGTTACGGGCAGGACAGGATAAACATTTATTGAACACACTAAAGCTACATTTGTAAAGCTTTAAAACCATAACTTTTTTAACATAATAATGAACTAGATATATAGCATTACCTGTGATAATAGTGTGAATGGTGTAGGCTGAATTCGGCCTCTGAAGATATTGCTGATAGTTGAAGATGCTGAAATGGATAGCTAAAAACACTGGAGCTGTTAGCCAGCTAAAACATTAGCTAAATGCCAAATTAGCCTTAAAAACTAAGAAAAAAAAGCTTAGGTTAGCCAAAAGAGCTAGCAAGTAGCTGATAGCTAAACTTCAAAATATCCTAAAAACTGAAAAAAAAAAATTAGACAAAACAGCTAGCATGAAGCTGAAATATTAACTAAACTCCAAAATAGCGTAAAAATATTGGTAAATGCCAAAATAGTCCAAAAACCTAGCAAAATACCAAATTTTGAAACTTTAAAACTGTAACTTCTTAACATAATTATGAATAATAAAAAGGCAGGAATATTATTCTAGAATAAATCAACTTGAACCTTAAATAACTTTCAATATTTTACTCTCCATAAAATTATATTTTATCAAAATTATGCAAGTTAGAAATGAGTGCAAGATAACATCGAGTCATTAATAACAATAAAATGAAATGATCTGGAGGGCCGGAGAGAATAACCTGAAGGGCCGGGTCCGGCCCCTGGGCCTTGAATTCGACACGTGATGTACGTCTTTGTTTTCCTCGTCTGAGCTGGAATCTGTCTACTATTGTTAGCCATTTTTGTTGCAATGCTAATGTTAAGTTGGGGCTGTAAGCTAGCAGGAGAGAGAGAGTAAACAGATGGGTGCTGGGGAGTGGGGGCGGGTTTACACTGCACCAAAGTCCCTGGTATCAGCTTATAATCACCAGGAGCAATGAAGGGTTTCATGTCTTGCCCAAGGACACTTTAACACATGGGTGGGCAGGAACTGAATCTGCACCATGACAACCCCCCACCCCAATAAATAAAAGTCCATTGTTTTAGTTATTTATTTGCTTTATGTTCTAGTTTTTTTTTTTAATAAATCAGTTTTGAAGTCATATTATTTGACTTTTCATTCCATTTTCCAGAATCACAGTGTATTTGGATCGATCCCAAATGAAAAAAACAAAACAACCAGCATGAACCTCCTGAGAAAAAAATAATTGTTTAGCTGCCAATGATGTGAATAAACTTGTGGAAGTCATTGTGTCTGTTCCACGAGTAGTTTGGTTGCATCAAAGATATACTTAAAGAAAATAAAAGTATTTGCTTCTTTCTGTCAGAAATGGTCTGTTATGGATAAAAGGTGAAGGATTTGTCATGTGAAGTTTTAGATGAGTACCTGTGGTTGTTCAGGGTGTAATAAGTTCTCTAGCATGATAATGTCCAGCAATAACTTAGAGCTAACATTTAGTCAAACCTTACTTTTGATTTCAAACTACTCTGTCAGTCTTTGGGCTTTTTCTATCCTGTTTGGACTTGTGCTTTTTGCTTTCCATCGCTCTGGGTTTGTTGTGTTTGCCTCATCTGTTTTAGATGGCGTGTCTTTCTGTTTTGTTTTGATAGTGTAATCCTTTCCGTGTGTTTTGATCAGTTCATTTGTAATCTGTTTGTCACACATTCTTATTGTTAGTTTGCATCTAGTGAAACCATTTTTTCACTTGTGTGTGTGCATCAGCCACACCTTAATAACCTTACTTTGTTTGAAACAGTTTTCTTAAATAATTCAAGTTTTTAAAAATATACATGTTAATCTAAATGCTATATTTGTCAATCATGCTTTTGGATCCTCTTTCAGACTATGTAACATTTTTACTGTGAAATATTCCAGAATTGCTTGTTTTAATGATACAGTATAATGGTAAATATTTAAAACAAAAGTTTGTTGTACTTTTTACTTGAAAAATATTTTCAGATTTGTGTTTTCTTTTTCTGGTTGAGCCTGTAATGAAACAGGAGCTGCCATAATTAAATAAAAGTTGAATCTTTTGAGGGAATTAAAGTACTAAAAACTAACTGAATATTTATTTATTTTTTAAATAACCATGTTAAAAGTGGAAAAAAAAAACCTGACGAGGTGCTTTAATCCACGCTATGGATGACTGCACCGCTGATGCAAAGTGAAGGACTGCTGCTCCGTAAAGTGCGATTGATTTACGTCAATAAATAACATGCCCGACCCTACTTTAAAGTTTTCTTTAAAAAAAAAAAAAAAAAATCCACTGAATCGACTGTTTGCATGCAAAAATAAGTACATCCGTGCCACTTGAAGTTGAAATTTGTCCAGACAGGTTTGCAGGATGTGATTTAGTGTTTTTAGTCTTTTCCTTTCTACTGACTGCAGCCCACAGCATGTCGAGTAGCATGAAGCTCCTGACATTTACATCTTCTCTAAGTGCTTTTAGAATAATCATAATAAAGTGCAAACACCTAAAAGGAAGGGTGGAAATCCACTGTTGAATTTTGAAATCCAAGCCATGAGCCCGAGTTCTCCACTTCCCAGATTCACGCCTTTTCTCTGTTACCTGACTCGGCATTTTGTACTGTTCAAGTCAAGAAAGAATTCCACAGGAAACTAACGTAATTAAGACATATTGATGCTGGATTCATGTATTTGCTTTTCCAAAATGATCGTTAGCAATATTTAGTTGCAGTCGTTCATCACTGCAAGCAGATCCTGGCATCAGACCCACATGCTTCGCTGCAGTTCTATCTCAGCATTTCTCACAGCCATGACTTCATTGCGGATCGGTGTCCTGTAAACACGCGTCTCCCTGGGAGACGTGATAGAATGGTCAGCTTTTCTGTTCATCAATCATCCATACAAAATAACATCCCCAAACACCTCAGCGAGGTGGACAAAATGCTGGGATAGCCAGGACACGGGCCTTCATGTTGTGCAGTGATAAGTTTGTGTTGGCTGTGAAACGAACTCAGTGGGCTGGTCCCAAAGACATATGAGTCAATTAGTGAAGTTCCTATGAGGCAAAGCATTCAACACATTATCAGTCAGACAGAATCAGAGAAATGGGACTTTAGCTCTAATGCATCCTGGAAAAATCATGCAATCATTTATTCTTTTAAGAAGTTTGGAATTCTGGGAACGTGACCTCTCAACACAACAGAGCAAAATGAATCCCTTGAAACAAACTCTGAGTCAAAACCAAACAGTCTTCAGGTATGAGAGTGACGATATCAATTCTATAACTAATCAATTTCTTTAATGCAATAAAATGGATAGAAATATATCTTTCAAATTGATCCCAACGTGCAAACAGACTCGTGTTCAAGTGGCCTCTTTCAATGAAAACTTGACGCAAACGCGAGTAAACAAGAATGTCGGGCCTCCGTGTCTGGAACCCCCGTGATTGCACATGGTTATATATGTTTTTAGATCCAGTTGTGGGCTTTGCGTAAAAATTAGGCATTCATTGATAAGTCGTTCAACCAGTTGTACTATTTCACGCTTGCGGTAGCGCTGCACTGTGACCACTCAGGGTCTTGGATTTGGTAGCGACGAGTGGGTAGTGTTCTTTTCAAAACATGGAAGCACCAACCATTGTAAAACATGATCACAAAGGGTAAAATTAATATTTGTGGTTTGTGCATGCCCGGATTGGGCAGACACCGAGGCAGACATTTATTGAAATAGAGCTGGGAAAACAAAAAGCCTGGAGCAAGATTTATGAGATTTGCACCGCCTCTACTCAATGTAGGAGGTGGATGAGCACTAGTCAACAACAAAAACATACACAGAAAAAAAAAAAGAATCCACTTCCTTGCTGCTACCTGCGTGTCTGGAATGAATACCACCTGCTGAGTACGCGTTCATAAAACCGCATACTTCTAATTCTTGATCGCACCACATGTGGATGGTGTGAATGCAGCATCAGTCAGTTCAAATAAACATTTACTACTCTTCTCCTGTCCCTCTGTCCACAGGTGTGCCTCAAGGGTCCATTCTGGGGCCCTTGCTATTCTCTCTTTACATAATTGACCTTAAAAAACGACGAGTTGGGTATACCCAAAATGTTAAAAAGTGACATGAAGGGGTCCTTAACCAAATATCAATATGTGACAAGTTTGGGATGAGAATATGTTATAATTCACAGAAGTACCAACTGTCTAAAAAATGATCACAAAGTATAATTTATCAATTGTGGTTTGTGCTGACACCAAGTCTTTCATATATCAGAACAGAACTATGACAGAAATAGCCTGGAGCAAGATCCATGAGATTTACACCACCTTGACATTTCGCACCAAGCCTCTTCCAACAGTAAGTACATGTATTAGTATCGGGGTAGTGACAGACCTGTGTGAAGACAATATGCTAAAAGCGTGTTCACAAACCCACATTCACCACAAGTTCAGTGTGTATGCGACATAAGGCTGCTTTTCTCGACTTTAGAATCCACTGGAATCACATTAATTGCATAACGAGCTACTGTAGTCGAAATTATGTAAGCACTGTGGAGTGAAAGGGTTAAAACACAAACAAATCTTCTAACTCAGAGTCAAACCAGCAGCCTAGCATTTGCAAGCCCAGTGGGTTGTTCCTTGATTCACAGCTTAAGTGACAGGTTTTATAGTCAGAACAATAAAACGCAACAGCAGTGTGTGCTTAGCAGAACCTGAGGGCAAACTACTCAACTTCTTTCTGTTGAAATTCTTCAAATGAAGAACAACCTCACGTGGATTCCTTTGGATAAACCAGATGATCCAAGTTTAATTCAGAATGCTAACATTTTAATTACATGTTTGCTGCAATCATCTTCCTTCTGTTGACTACGTCACTCGTCTGCTGTTTTAGGTTGCTGTGCTTGCTAAGGAGCCATGGATTAGTGGTTGATCATGAACTCCATGAGAGCAGGTTTTCAATGATGAATGAATACTTTCAGTAGTCTGTTGGCTACAAGGTCCCAGTTTGCATGCAAGGTTGTCTCAAAGGGATAGAAAAATAAAAAAATATCCACACACAATTTATAGCTTACCTCCAAAAGATTACCCAATTTTTTTGCCCACAGGTTCGAATTTACTTCAGAAGACAACCATTTCCTTTTTCAAAGATTCTAACATTCAAAACTAAAATAGGAAATATCTATTTCTACTTAAAAAAGATTACTTTTGGTAAATAAAAGATAGATGAAGAAGAATTTACAAAATTAAAGTTCAAATGCAAAGGAAACAAGAAAGGAGCATGTATTTAAATAACATCATTCATTATCAAATTAAATAACCACGAAGTAGAAGGACAACAAAGCAGTTTTGTTATCATGTTTTGGATATGCCTCCAATGAAACATCTGTGGTTACAAATGTGTGCTGTGATCAGAAATCTGACCAGAACCGAAGGTCGTTTACAATTGTTTGATGGCAGCATCTGAGGATAAGTTCGATGAAGTAAACAAAAGCCATTGCTAAATTTTTGCACAATCCAAGATGTTTTATACAATGAAAAATTCATGATCTTTTGCGTGGGTCTTCAAAAGTTTAAGATGTTGTTTGTTCTTCTTCATAATGGCTTCTTCACCGTGTTTCTTTGTACCTGCATTGCTACCAAACTTCCGCTGGTGTTCAGAGCTGAACTTTGACTTGGAAATACAGGAAAAGCCGATCACTAATCATTTACAGCAGACTTAGCTTGTCTTGTGAGTTAGCGTGTCTGCAGATGTGGCCAAACACAAAACGGCAAAAGAGTGATTTATGACTGTCTGCAGAATAATTTAAGAGTTTAAAAACAGACTTTGTGCAACAGTCAGCAGAACCTAGAGATGCTTGTACGGTCATAGCTGAGGCTGTAAATCAAGTTCGGCATCAACAAATATCAGTAAGCCATCTTTTAAATGTTGATTTGTAGAAGATTAACGCGGACAAGAAGTGAAGACCAGGAAAGAATGAATTGTCGGCTTTATTATTAACAGCTGTCAGAAATTCCTTGTAACTGTGTTTGCATTTACATTGACAGTCTGGATGTATACCTCAGCATGCAGAATAAATTCCAACTGCAGTGTTTGCATGCATTACATATCGGATATTCCATTCATATTCCTGTTTACATGACCAGAACATCCTCTGATTAATGACTGACTCCCACATTATCCCTCCCCCCCAAAATGTCACTGCACTGTTTGTGTCCATTCAAGCCTTAATTACAAGGTTATTCTTCAAAACGCAGCTTTGCTCGAGGTCCTCGTGCTTTCCCACAGCCTTCCTGTTCTGCGTCGACTCAGCTGCAGCCTCGTTCATGCGTTCTGAAGCAGACAAAGCAAACCCTGACAGGACCGCCAGGATAAACCGCCAGGATAAACCGCACACATATGCATGCAATGTGACTCAGATCTGAATCCACATGGATTATTTCTGTGATTGCTCTCCTTAGGATGTTTATCAGAAATATCGGTGACCTGTTTTCAGGGAAGATCTTGGTGTAAACATGCTCAAGGTTGATAAATATGATGTTTGCAAAAGCAATAAAAAGTCACTTTTGTGATTGTTGAAACCAGAATAAAGCGCACAACTGTGCCTGGATCTCCTTCACCTTTTTAATATGGTCACTTTGAAGAAATGCAGTAAAAATGGATCTCTTAGTCTTTCGTTTCGTAGTTTGGTACACAAAATTGGTACACAAATGAAGACTTCAAAGATAGAACATTTATTGGCCATGTGCCGTATAGTGTGGAATATATGTTTTTGTCAATTTAACAGACACAGTCTTTGTTTTCTAAGTCATGCACAACCTATTTTGTAAGTGCATTCAAGTTGTGCATGTTGTTAAAACACAAAATCTTCATGGAAATCAGGTCCTGTGAAATGAAACTTTGGGAAATCGTTCCCAGTTATCATTTAATCATGATTAGGCTGTTTTAAGCAAAAATAGCAGAGCAGGAAGCTTTTGGCTCATGATTCAAACTGAATTGAACAAAAAAAAAAACCTCAGAAATGCAGCTTTAAGCTGAATTTCCTTTATGTATGCCGTCATCATTATCAGAAAAATGCCACAAGAACATGTTAAAAACACTAAAAACACAATTTTCATTAAAGTGACTTAAAAAAATATATGGAAACAATGTCCCACTGGGAAGAAGACCCAGGACACGCTGGAGAGACTACGTCTCTCGACTGGCCTGGGAACGCCCTGGGTCCCCCCCAGAGGAGCTGGAGCAAGTGGCCGTGGAGAGGGAAGTCTGGGCATCTTTGATTAGACTGTTGCCCCTGCGACCCGGTCCCGGATGAGCAGAAGAAGATGGATGGATGGACAAATAAAACCAGCCAAATCCTAAGGAAATTTCAAGAGTAATAAAATAACAGAATTTGTGTTCTTTCTTTGTGGGTTTCTTTGTTTAAATAAACCCAGCTTAGGATGTTCATGTCTAGTGGTCAAGAGGGCCTCATGCAAGTTTTCTGGAGGTCCAATTTGGGCCAAGAACCCCACTAAAATGGCCTTCTTCTGCATCCCGGGAGCCCAGCTTGCAACATTTCTGAGCAGCCAACAAAGCCTAATTGTAGGATCGGGTTACAAACTAAAGTCTTCTTGAGCCCATTAACAACTTTAGTTAATTATATTCAGCTGAGAGCTGCTTAAGTGTGTCAGTGAGAGGAGATGCTGCAGAAAAAGTTGCAGGACTATTTCAGGTTTCATCACTGACAGCAAACACACGGGAGCTCATGGGACATTAGGTTTTTCTAGGCAGACCTCCCAGACTACACTTAATCTCCTCATTGATCTTTGAGGCAGGGATTTGCACTAATGCAAAGAGAGGACCACAATGGTGACTCACAGATTGTCAAAGTCACTATCAGAATTTTCCTGCAGCTTTAGTGAATTAGCTTGACACCAGAATGAGGCTGCTATCTCATTACAGTCTGGGACAGCTGTGGCAAAAACAGGTTCAAGTGGTGGTTAGTGGATGTAATACACAGGACAGACGGTGTTCCATGAACACGGGAAGTGGCTCTAAAATGACTGCATCTATTCTTAGAAAGTCTTAACAAGCAGGTGTATAATCGGATTAACATGTTGTTTTACATCTGCTCTTTGTGATATTATCTTTCAATCATGCCTTAAAGACAAACTGAGATTAATTTTCTGTGCCAATTTGCCCTCAGCATTTTCCACTGCTCAGCATGTGAGCAGAGAGTCTGTCTGCGAGCTCCCCCCATCAGCTGTGACCAGTGTTTCTGTTTTCACGTCTGCTGGAGGAGACGGACTTGGGCATTGTGTCTCTAAGCCTTCATTATTGAATTCTCTGTTGTCTTTACGAAGACTGTGCTAAGACGGGGCTAACAGGTGCCAGCCTAAAGAGGAATGAGCAGAGAGATGTTTCTTTTGACCCCAGAGGGACACGGGACAGCTGCAGTGTCTAGGCGTGCGTGGGGTCAGGATACGCAGCCTGGAGCGAGTGGATTGATGGAGTGCAGTGGGTTACACAGACGGCTTCCAGGTCATGGTCAAAGACAAACGCCCACGCAGAAATATAACGAAGAAGTTCAGGTTGTGAAACAAATTTTTTGGCATCGTGTCTTCATGAAGGATCTTTGTTTTACAGCATTTATTCAATGGAAACAATATATACAAAACTTTCTGTGAACAAAGCACATGATCATGAGGATGTAATCTCTTAAATGTGAGCTGCATGCTGTTTGTCATTTCTTTCTTCTCATCTATCGTCCATGGTGTCCTCTGACAGCTCTTTGGTCTTGGTCATGGTGGTGGCGGTTGCAGTCTGACTCTTTAAGGATGTGGACATGTTGATATCTTGGTGGCAAAAAAAATGTAACTGAACAATAAATCTGAAAAGACTTGACACCACCGCATTTAAACGAGTCTGTAAAAATAAAATCAAAACCAATTGTTTCAGGAGGTTTTCAACTTACCTGTTTTGTCTCATAACAGATGTTCTAGTGTTTCTTTGTTTGGGACTCTCTGTTCTGTCATCTCAAACCACATCTGGTCTCAGCAGATGACACACATCATATATGTATAATTCTGCAAACATAAATGGTGTCAGTCTTGGTCTTATCTGATCACATAAACTCCTCCCAATTCTCTTCTGGATCATCCAGATGGTCTCTAGCAAACTTCAGGCGGGCCTGGACATGTGTTGGTTTAAGCAGGGAGACCTTTTGAGTAGGCTACTGCAGGATTTGAATCTCTGACGAAATAGTGTGTAACTAATTGTAACCTTTGTTACTACGGTCTCAGCTTTCTTGAAGCCATTGACCACTTCCTCTGTGCGGTTATTGGCCTTTTTTTCTTGTTGTTCTCCAGATAATTTGCTCTCTTGTATGGAACTCCAAGTGGAGGAGATTAATCTCATCTTCTCTTTTCTAATGATTGCTCTTTTCATCAAGCTGCTTGCTTGTTGTGGTTCATCCCAGTCTTTTTCAGGTCTACAAGCTTGTCCTTGGTGTCCTTTGACAGCTCTTTGGTCTTGGTGGAGAGGTTTCAGTCTAAAAGTTTAAAGATGTGGACAGGTATCTTTAATACAGAAAATCAGTTCAAACAGATACATGCGGGTAACCAATAGAGGATAGAATAACTTCTTAAGGGAAGAATTACCAGGTCTGTTAGGGACACGATAATTGCCTGTTTGTAGGAGCTTAATACTTACTTTCTGCAACAAATACATTACTTAAAAAAATCTAAAAATGCAATTTCCTGTATTATTAATTTCTACATTCTGTCTCTCACAGTAGATGCGTATCTATGATATACATATAGACTTCTTTGTTCTTTTTAAATGGAACATCTTGCAGAATAGTTCACTGCCAAGTACACAATTGTACATGCAGGGTGCTAAATGATTTTAGTTAAAAGTATCCAAACTGTTAAAATTGCATGAACTGCTGGAAAAGATCATCTTAAGGAGAAAAGGCTTTGATTAAAACTGAAGAAGTAAGACAACATGCGTACTCTCACTTACAGTGATGCAATGTAAATCTTTAGAATTGCGTTAACACTGCATTGGATTAGTTTCATGACATTTTCTGGAACACAGGTGAATTTTTGGTCTGAATGGGTGGTTAAACAGAAAAATAAACAATTACTCACTCCTTCACTGCACTATGACAGTTCGACTTGCTTCAAGCAGTGAAGGTGCTGACTGACTGACACATCTTTTCCCTCAGGTTCTATGCAGCTACATGCAGCACAAGATACAGTTTACGTAGCTCGCCTACTGGAAACTTGATTCCTAAAAACATGCTGTTTTTTCACAATGGAAGACTGAGAGGAGGACACATGATGACTTTAGTGAGTTTTGAGTCATTTCTAAAAGATTGAGCCACCATCCGTGCCTGTGTGTGGGTGAATGGGACTGACTGAAATATTTTAGGCCTTCAAGAAAGGTACTATATAGGTATGCTTTTTGCAGACAAGCTTAAAAAGTGAACTTCAATGTGACAGATGATGTTTTTTATTTATTTATTTTGCATTCAGTCTCATTTTGCTCTATTAACTGCATTTAAAGTATGATTTAAGGTGATGCGTAAAAAACTGGTGTTCCATTAAAATGATAGAAATAATAAATACGATGTATTACCTAAGTATTTATCCGGGTTTACCCTGACTCTAACGACTAAGCAAAAAATAAACAACATCATGTAAAGGAATGGAGCAAAGCTGTAATACTTTAATCATCCGTCAGTCTTTCCATGCGCCTCTGTGTCTCTTAAGCCTGAGGTGTGCTGAGGCATGCATGGTGTGCAAAATCAGGTCCTGGAGATCTGCCAGCTCTGTCGTCAAACAAAGAATTGGCGCTCTACCCTCTGGGCTTTTCCTGCATGTCTAAAATCAAGCTCTGCTGCCAGGAAAGATTACACGTCTTCTTAAAATCTTTTCTGCTTCTGCCAGCTGCTACAAAAACACCAGTTATAAGGGGGAGGACGGGGAGCGGGAGGTGTAAATGTGGGTGGGGTTTACCGTCATAAAACATCTTACTACAACTCAGATGTGAGTGTCCTTCTGCGCTGGACGAAAGTTCAGAGAGAATGTACTTTACGAGGGTGACAAATTGGAGATGTCTGTTGTGGCTTTGGGCGAACATTTCAGGGTGGTTTGCCAACTTGCCAGAGCTTTGACTGACTGCTGCACCTGACCGTGCACAATCCCTGGGATCCACTGCCATTACCAACAGGCAGAGCCATCCACCAATCAAGTGAGTGGTAGGCTCAGAGTCCCGCCCTCTTTCTACACAAATGACTAGAACCCTTCTCAATGTCCATTTTCTTCCCTCTTGGTAGACTTTTTTTCTATTTAAGAAATGATGAATGATGTGGCGTCTGCTAGCAGGGTGACCACACACCTCCTACTATGCCCTTATATTTATACAACTCCCACAAAAGATAGTAGGCAGGACCGTATATTACCATGCTGCTGTTTCTTTTTTGTTTGCTTTCTGTCTTTGTCTTTCTTTTGTTTCAAGTGCAATGGGTCTTTTTATATTTGTTTTGTATTGTGAAGATTGTGCAGCTGGTACTATTTATACATGTATTATAACAGCACATTTGGTACTCAACTTTAGCTCTGGTTTGCCAAGCTTGTATAATTGTAAAGATACGGTCACTCTGCCCTCAGCAGCAAGCGTTGAAGCGACCACTTTCAAAGAAGAGTCTATAAAAACGAGCGTATACGTGCGTTTTGGGCTTCCACGTTTAAAAATGATGTTCATTCATCACCATGAAAAAGTTTCTACAACTGTTTTCTGGCTCTACATACAAAACGTGTGGCAATTGAATGCACAATGAAAAATTAACCAGATCAAACTTTGGTAGTGACAAAAAGATGGAATACTTTGTAATTCACGGAAGTCCCTATGGTTTAAAAATTGATCATCAACTGGAGTTATATGATACGACGGAGTATTAGGGCCACCAAAAAAAAAAAAAAAAAA